>NW_027199882.1:0-26986 GCF_038502225.1 Cherax quadricarinatus | reverse complement strand
GGTGCCTGTTCAGTGCCTTCTTGAAGACAGCCAGGGGCCTATTGGTAATCCCCCTTATGTATACTGGGAGGCAGTTGAACATTCTTGGACCCCTCACACTTACTGTATTGTCTCTTATCGTGCTAATGACACCCCTGCTTTTCATTGGCGGGATGTTGCATCGTCTGCTGAGTCTTTTGCTTTCATAAGGAGTGATTTTCGTGTGTAAGTTTGGCACTAGTCCCTCTAGGATTTTCCAGGTGTATATAATCATGTATCTCTCCCGCCTGCGTTCCAGGGAATACAGTTTTAGGAACCTCAAGCGCTCCCAGTAATTGAGGTGTTTTATCTCCGTTATGCGCGCCGTGAAGGTTCTCTGTACATTTTTTAGGTCAGCAATTTCACCTGCCTTGAAAGATGCTGTTAGTGTGCAGCAATATTCCAGCCTAGATAGACCAAGAGACCTGAAGAGTGTCATCATGGGCTTGGTATTACTAGTTTTGAAGGTTCTCATTATCCATCCTGTTATTTTTTTCTAGCCGATGCGATTGATACAATGTTGTGGTCTTTGAAGGTGAGATCCTCTGACATGATCACTCCCAGGTCTTTTACATTAGTTTCTCGCTCTATTGTATGGTTGGTATTTGCTTTATACTCCGATATAGTTTTAATTTCCTCAAGTTATCCATATCGGAGTAATTGAAATTTCTCATCATTGAACTTCATATTGTTTTCTGCGGCCCATTTAAAGATTTGGTTAATGTCCGCCTGGAGTCTTGCAGTGTTTTCAATGGAGGACACTGTCATGCAGATTCGGGTGTCATTTTCAAAGGAAGACACGGTGCTGTGGCTGACATCCCTGTCTGTGTCGGATATGAGGATAAGGAACAGGATGAGAGCAAGTACTGTGTCTTGTGGAACCGAGCTTTTCACAGTAGCCGCCTCAGAATTCACTCTGTATACTATTACTCTCTGTGTTCTGTTTATTAGGAAATTATAGACCCATCTATCAGCTTTTCCTGTTATTCCTTTAACATGCATCTTGTGCGCTATTATACCATGGTCACACTTGTCAAAGGCTTTTTACAAAGTCTGTGTATACTACATCTGCATTTTGTCTTCTAGAGCATCCAGGACCTTGTTATAGTGGTCCAGTAGTTGGGACAGACAGGAGCGACCTGCTCTAAACCCGTGCTGCCCTGGGTTTTGTAACTGATGGGTATCTAAATGAGTTGCGCTCTTGCTTCTTAGAACCCCTTCAAAGATTTTTATGATATGGGATGTTAGCGCTATTGGTCTGTAGTTCTTTGCTATTGTTGTACTGCCCCCTTTATGGGGTGGGGCTATGCCTGTTGTTTTTAGTGAGTGTGGGATGACCCCTGTGTCCATGCTACCTCTCCACAGATTAAAAGCACATGATAGGGGCTTCTTGCAGTTCTTGATGAACTCAGAGTTCCACGAGTCTGGGTCTGGGGCAGAGTGCACGGGCATTTCATTTATCGCCTTTTCGAAGTTATTTGTCGTCAGTATAATATCAGATACGTTCGAGTCTACCAATTTCTATCTCTCTCTCTCTTATAAAAAATCATTTAGGTCATCGACTCTCAGTCTGGTTAGTGGCTCGCTAAAAACCGAGTTATACTGGGACTTGAGTAGCTCACTCATTTCCTTGCTGTCATCTGTGTAGGTCCCAGCTCGTCTAAGTAGCGGCCCAATACTGGATGTTGTTCTCGATTTAGATTTGGCATAAGAAATATTTTGGGTTTCTTTCAGTTTGATTTATGGCTTTTAGTTCATCCCGCTTTTCTTGATTCCTGTAAGATTCCTTTAGCTTAAGTTGGATATTTGCTATTTCTCTGACCAGTGCCTCTCTTCGTATTACAGATATTCTGTTATTCTTCGTCTTCGCCTGTATAGGGAGCGCCTCTCACTTTCTAGTTTACATCTTCTCTTCCTTTTCTTTAAAGAAATATGTCTTCAGCATACCTCGTGTGCTGCAGAGTTAATGTGAGGACTTGGTTGACTTAGTCCCACCTTATGTTTTTATTGGTGAAGGTTCCCTCGTGACTGATCACATTTTGAGGGTCTGGGGCTCCGCACATACATGTTTGATCCTCTATGTTGTGATCTGTGTATATTGTTTTTGGCATGGCAATATTTCGTATCAGATCATCATTGTTGATGAAGATGAGGTTCAGCGCATTCTCCAGTCATGTTGGCTCTATTATTTGCTGGTTTAAGGTGAATTTGATGAGACTTAATGGCTCGTGTGTGTGAGAGTTTTCACCTGACCTTCATCCTGGTGTTATCTCTGCTACAGCATTATTTACTACATTCCTCCTTTGTAGGTGTCTTAGGTTGAAATCGTTCAGGAGCAAGATGTTTGGGGCAGGAACTGGCAGATTTTTTAGACAGTGGTCTGTTTTCACAAGCTGTTCGTGGAATTGTTGGTAAGTTGTATCCGGAGGCTTGTATACAACCACAATAACCAGGCTTTGGTTCTCGACTTTTACTGCCAAAACATCAACATCATTTTAGGTGTTTAGTAGTTCCGAGCATATAAGAACATAAGAAAGAAGGACCACTACAGCAGGCTTACTGGCCCATGCGGGGCAGGTCCATGTCAACCCCAGTCAGGTCACCTCCACGGACCTAGTAGCACCAGCTAGTCAGGTCCAACTCACACCCACCTACACCCACTCATGTATTTATCTAACCTATTTTTAAAACTACACAACGTCTTAGCTTCTGTAATGGTACTCGGGAATCTGTTCCAATCATCCACAGCTTCATTACCAAACCAGTGCTTTCCTATATCTTTGCCGAATCTGATTTTTTTTCCAGCTTAAAACCATTGCTGCGAGTCCTGTCTAGGCTAGATATTTTTTAGCACGCTATTTACATCTCCTTTATTCATTCCTGTTTTCCATTTATACACCTCGATCATATCCCCTCTAATTCTACGCCTTTCTAGAGAGTGCAGATTCAGGGCCCTCAGTCATAGGGAAGATTTCTGATACATGGGATCAATGGAAATAAATGGTATAATATACCGATACAATGGAAATATAAACACATATGCAGTATACTGTGATCCTTTATTGACAACGTTTCGCCCACACAGTGGTAGATCTGTTTGTGACTTGAAAAAACCCACTGTGTGCGCGAAACGTTGTCAATAAAGGATCACATTATAATGCATATGTGTTTATATTTCCACATGGGATCAACTTTGTCATCCTCCTCTGTACGTTTTCCAGAGCATTTATATCCGTTCTGTAATACGGTGACCAGAACTGAGCAGCATAGTCTAAATGAGGCCTAACCAAGGATATATAGAATTGAAGAACAATCTTAGGATTTCTATTATTTATGCTTCTTGATATGAAGCCAAGGATTCCGTTAGCTTTATTGCGAACACTTATGCACTGTTATCTTGGTTTCAGGTTACTGCTAACCAGAACTCCTGAATGCTTTTCGCAATCAGTAATATTAAGATCTATATTACTTAGTTTATATGTGGCATGGTTATTATCCTTTCCAACATTTAGAACTTTGCATTTGTCTATATTAAACTGCATCTGCCACTTCTCCGACCATTGCATCAGTCTATTCAAATCATCCTGGAGTGCTCTAGTGTCCTCATTAGAATGAATTGGACGGCCTATTTTAGTGTCATCAGCAAATTTGCTTATGTCGCTATTTATTCCCTCATCTATGTCGTTATGTAAATTGTGAACAAGGGGTCCAACACTGACCCCTGAGGAACACCGCTTGTGACGTGCCCCCATTCTGATTACTCCCTATTTATGCAAGCTCTCTGCTGCCTATTTGTCAGCCATGCCTCTACCCAGGGAAAAATTTCTCCTCCTATTCCGTGTGCCTTAAGTTTTCTCAACAGCCTCTGATGTGGAACTCTATCGAAAGACTTATTGAAGTCCATATACACAATATCATATACAATACCATGATCTACCTCCTCAAATACCTTAGTGAAAAAAGTTAGTAAATTCGTATGACCAGTGACTCTGTGACGTACAGGCCGCCACCTCTTCCTTACCCCTTCCCTTTTGCCTGTTCACTCTATCGCATCTGTATAGGTTATAACCCGGGATCCATATTTCATTGTCAAAGTGATCCTTTTAGTGGGTCTCCGTGAAAACCACGAACATTACGTTTGACTCTGTAAGCAGTCCACGGATGAAAGGTATTTTGTTGTTCGTTGCTGGCTTTAGACCCTGTATGTATATTTACAAAGAGGAATGTCGCCGCACTGATGGTACGAGGGCCTTTTTTTTTCTCCTAGCGCTATCCAGGATATCACTGCAGGTATCACTATGCTGGATATTATAGCAGAAAATTTACGTATTGAGCACTCATACGCAGTAACATAGGAGTCATTTCATTCAGCGAACATAAAATTATGATAGGTTAAAAGACACAGTAACTATTGCGACATTTTACTGTGTCAACATTTCCCTCTCCAGGAGTTTTAAGCTGTTACAAAGAACATAGAGACAAACACAGCTCCTGGAGAGCAAAACGTTGCCACAGTAACATGTCAGATTAGTTGCACTTGTGTCCTTTTACCTAACATATTGTCGGTAATTCTATCAACTTTACTGCAACTTAAAAAAAATAACCACACAACAGCAATTGACTAGTTAACACAGAGGTACAATTACTAACTTTTTCATGCATTACCTGGACTACAAGATACAACAACAAATACGAACAACTCACTATCACTTAACTAATTCTTGTGCATCATTCAACAAAGTTATATCCACATCTCTTAAAAAGAAAGCTAATATTAACTCTTATCAAGAGGAACTATAACAATAAATATATATTTTACTTTACACGAGTCATGTGATGTAGGAGCCACCAGTGTACATGATGAGTCATGTGGTGATGTAGTGATGTAGGAGCCACCAGTGTACATGATGAGTCATGTGGTGATGTAGTGATGTAGGAGCCACCAGTGTACATGATGAGTCATGTGGTGATGTAGGAGCCACCAGAGTACATGATGAGTCATGTGATGTAGGAGCCACCAGTGTACATGATGAGTCATGTGGTGATGTAGGAGCCACCAGAGTACATGATGAGTCATGTGGTGATGTAGGAGCCACCAGAGTACATGATGAGTCATGTGATGTAGGAGCCACCAGAGTACATGATGAGTCATGTGGTGATGTAGGAGCCACCAGTGTACATGATGAGTCATGTGGTGATGTAGGAGCCACCAGAGTACATGATGAGTCATGTGGTGATGTAGGAGCCACCAGAGTACATGATGAGTCATGTGGTGATGTAGGAGCCACCAGAGTACATGATGAGTCATGTGGTGATGTAGGAGCCACCAGAGTACATGATGAGTCATGTGGTGATGTAGGAGCCACCAGAGTACATGATGAGTCATGTGGTGATGTAGGAGCCACCAGTGTACATGATGAGTCATGTGGTGATGTAGGAGCCACCAGAGTACATGATGAGTCATGTGGTGATGTAGGAGCCACCAGAGTACATGATGAGTCATGTGGTGATGTAGGAGCCACCAGAGTACATGATGAGTCATGTGGTGATGTAGGAGCCACCAGAGTACATGATGAGTCATGTGGTGATGTAGGAGCCACCAGAGTACATGATGAGTCATGTGGTGATGTAGGAGCCACCAGAGTACATGATGAGTCATGTGGTGATGTAGGAGCCACCAGAGTACATGATGAGTCATGTGGTGATGTAGGAGCCACCAGAGTACATGATGAGTCATGTGGTGATGTAGGAGCCACCAGAGTACATGATGAGTCATATGGTGATGTAGGAACCACCAGAGTACATGATGAGTCATGTGGTGATGTAGGAGCCACCAGAGTACATGATGAGTCATGTGGTGATGTAGGAGTCACCAGAGTACATGATGAGTCATGTGGTGATGTAGGAGCCACCAGAGTACATGATGAGTCATGTGGTGATGTAGGAGCCACCAGAGTACATGATGAGTCATGTGGTGATGTAGGAGCCACCAGAGTACATGATGAGTCATGTGGTGATGTAGGAGCCACCAGAGTACATGATGAGTCATGTGGTGATGTAGGAGCCACCAGTGTACATGATGAGTCATGTGGTGATGTAGGAGCCACCAGAGTACATGATGAGTCATGTGGTGATGTAGGAACCACCAGCGTACATGATGAGTCATGTGGTGATGTAGGAGCCACCAGTGTACATGATGAGTCATGTGGTGATGTAGGAGCCACCAGAGTACATGATGAGTCATGTGGTGATGTAGGAGCCACCAGTGTACATGATGAGTCATGTGGTGATGTAGGAACCACCAGCGTACATGATGAGTCATGTGGTGATGTAGGAGCCACCAGTGTACATGATGAGTCATGTGGTGATGTAGGAGCCACCAGAGTACATGATGAGTCATGTGGTGATGTAGGAGCCACCAGTGTACATGATGAGTCATGTGGTGATGTAGGAGCCACCAGAGTACATGATGAGTCATGTGGTGATGTAGGAGCCACCAGTGTACATGATGAGTCATGTGGTGATGTAGGAGCCACCAGAGTACATGATGAGTCATGTGGTGATGTAGGAACCACCAGCGTACATGATGAGTCATGTGGTGATGTAGGAGCCACCAGTGTACATGATGAGTCATGTGGTGATGTAGGAGCCACCAGAGTACATGATGAGTCATGTGGTGATGTAGGAGCCACCAGTGTACATGATGAGTCATGTGGTGATGTAGGAACCACCAGCGTACATGATGAGTCATGTGGTGATGTAGGAGCCACCAGTGTACATGATGAGTCATGTGGTGATGTAGGAGCCACCAGAGTACATGATGAGTCATGTGGTGATGTAGGAGCCACCAGTGTACATGATGAGTCATGTGGTGATGTAGGAGCCACCAGAGTACATGATGAGTCATGTGGTGATGTAGGAGCCACCAGAGTACATGATGAGTCATGTGGTGATGTAGGAGCCACCAGAGTACATGATGAGTCATGTGGTGATGTAGTGATGTAGGAGCCACCAGTGTACATGCTGAGTCATGTGGTGATGTAGGAACCACCAGCGTACATGATGAGTCATGTGGTGATGTAGGAGCCACCAGTGTACATGATGAGTCATGTGGTGATGTAGGAGCCACCAGAGTACATGATGAGTCATGTGGTGATGTAGGAGCCACCAGTGTACATGATGAGTCATGTGGTGATGTAGGAGCCACCAGAGTACATGATGAGTCATGTGGTGATGTAGGAGCCACCAGAGTACATGATGAGTCATGTGGTGATGTAGTGATGTAGGAGCCACCAGTGTACATGATGAGTCATGTGGTGATGTAGGAGCCACCAGAGTACATGATGAGTCATGTGGTGATGTAGGAGCCACCAGTGTACATGATGAGTCATGTGGTGATGTAGGAGCCACCAGAGTACATGATGAGTCATGTGGTGATGTAGGAGCCACCAGTGTACATGATGAGTCATGTGGTGATGTAGGAGCCACCAGAGTACATGATGAGTCATGTGGTGATGTAGGAGCCACCAGAGTACATGATGAGTCATGTGGTGATGTAGGAGCCACAAGAGTACATGATGAGTCATGTGGTGATGTAGTGATGTAGGAACCACCAGAGTACATGATGAGTCATGTGGTGATGTAGGAACCACCAGAGTACATGAGTCATGTGGTGATGTAGGAGCCACCAGAGTACATGATGAGTCATGTGGTGATGTAGGAGCCACCAGAGTACATGATGAGTCATGTGGTGATGTAGGAGCCACCAGAGTACATGATGAGTCATGTGGTGATGTAGGAACCACCAGAGTACATGATGAGTCATGTGGTGATGTAGGAACCACCAGCGTACATGATGAGTCATGTGGTGATGTAGGAGCCACCAGTGTACATGATGAGTCATGTGGTGATGTAGGAGCCACCAGAGTACATGATGAGTCATGTGGTGATGTAGGAGCCACCAGTGTACATGATGAGTCATGTGGTGATGTAGGAACCACCAGCGTACATGATGAGTCATGTGGTGATGTAGGAGCCACCAGTGTACATGATGAGTCATGTGGTGATGTAGGAGCCACCAGAGTACATGATGAGTCATGTGGTGATGTAGGAGCCACCAGTGTACATGATGAGTCATGTGGTGATGTAGGAGCCACCAGAGTACATGATGAGTCATGTGGTGATGTAGGAGCCACCAGAGTACATGATGAGTCATGTGGTGATGTAGGAGCCACCAGAGTACATGATGAGTCATGTGGTGATGTAGTGATGTAGGAACCACCAGAGTACATGCTGAGTCATGTGGTGATGTAGGAACCACCAGCGTACATGATGAGTCATGTGGTGATGTAGGAGCCACCAGTGTACATGATGAGTCATGTGGTGATGTAGGAGCCACCAGAGTACATGATGAGTCATGTGGTGATGTAGGAGCCACCAGTGTACATGATGAGTCATGTGGTGATGTAGGAGCCACCAGAGTACATGATGAGTCATGTGGTGATGTAGGAGCCACCAGAGTACATGATGAGTCATGTGGTGATGTAGTGATGTAGGAACCACCAGAGTACATGATGAGTCATGTGGTGATGTAGGAACCACCAGCGTACATGATGAGTCATGTGGTGATGTAGGAGCCACCAGTGTACATGATGAGTCATGTGGTGATGTAGGAGCCACCAGAGTACATGATGAGTCATGTGGTGATGTAGGAGCCACCAGTGTACATGATGAGTCATGTGGTGATGTAGGAGCCACCAGAGTACATGATGAGTCATGTGGTGATGTAGGAGCCACCAGAGTACATGATGAGTCATGTGGTGATGTAGGAGCCACAAGAGTACATGATGAGTCATGTGGTGATGTAGTGATGTAGGAACCACCAGAGTACATGATGAGTCATGTGGTGATGTAGGAACCACCAGAGTACATGAGTCATGTGGTGATGTAGGAGCCACCAGAGTACATGATGAGTCATGTGGTGATGTAGGAGCCACCAGAGTACATGATGAGTCATGTGGTGATGTAGGAGCCACCAGAGTACATGATGAGTCATGTGGTGATGTAGGAACCACCAGAGTACATGATGAGTCATGTGGTGATGTAGGAGCCACCAGAGTACATGATGAATCACGTGGTGATGTACGAGCCACCAGAGTACATGATGAGTCATGTGGTGATGTAGGAGCCACCAGAGTACATGAAGAGTCATGAGAAGGTGTAGGAGCCACCAGTGTACATGATGAGTCATGAGGTGCATGTGCCACCAGAGTACATCATGAGTCACGAGGTGTAGGAGCCACTAGTGTACATCATGAGTCACGAGGTGTAGGAACCACCAGTGTAAAGCATGAGTCATGAGGTGTAGGAGCCACCAGTGGACATGATGAGTCATTTGGTGGTGTAGGAGCCACCAGAGTACATGATGAGTCATGTGGTGATGTAGGAGCCACCAGAGTACATGAGTCATGTGATGATGTAGGAGCCACCAGAGTACATGATGAGTAATGTGGTGATGTAGGAGCCACCAGAGTACATGATGACTCATGTGGTGATGTAGGAGCCACCAGAGTACATGATGAGTCATGTGTTGATGTAGGAGCCACCAGAGTACATGATGAGTCATGTGGTGATGTAGGAGCCACCAGAGTACATGGTGAGTCATGTGGTGATGTAGGAGCCACCAGAGTACATGGAGAGTCATGTGGTAATGTAGGAGCCACCAGAGTACATGTTGAGTCATGTGGTAATGTAGGAGCCACCAGAGTACATGATGAGTCATGTGGTGATGTAGGAGCCACCAGAGTACATGATGAGTCATGTGGTGTAGGAGAAACCAGAGTACATTATGAGTCATGAGGTGGTGTAGGAGCCACAAGAATACATTGTGAGTCATGAGGTGCAGGAGCCACCAGAGTACATCATGAGGTGTAGGAGCCACTAGTGTATATCATGAGTCACGAGGAGTAGGAACCACCAGTGTAAAGCATGAGTCATGAGGTGTAGGAGCCACCAGTGGGCATGATGAGTCATTTGGTGGTGTAGGAGCCATCAGTGTACATGTTGAGTCATGTACTGTAGGAGCCACCAGTGTACATGATGAGTCATGTGGCGTAGGATCCACCAGTATACATGTTGAGTCATGTGGCGTAAGAGCCACCAGTGTACATGATAGTCATGTGTAGGATCCACCAGTATACATGTTGAGTCATGTGGTGAGGGAGCCACCAGTGTACATGATGAGACATGTGGTGGTGTAGGAGCCACCAGTGTACATGATGAGACATGTGGTGGTGCAGGAGCCACCAGTGTACGTATTGAATCATGTGGTGAAGGAGCCATCAGTGGACATGATGAGTCATTTGGTGGTGTAAGAGCCATCAGTGTAGATATTGAATCATGTGGTGAAGGAGGCACCAGTGTACACGAGTCATGTAGTGTAGGAGCCACCAGTGTACATGATGAGACATGTGGTGGTGTAGGAGCCACCAGTGTACATGTTGACATACCTGGAGTTTACCTGGAGAGAGTTCCGGGGGTCAACGCCCCCGCGGCCCGGTCTGAGACCAGGCCTCCTGGTGGATCAGAGCCTGATCAACCAGGCTGTTGCTGCTGGCTGCACGCAAACCAACATACGAGCCACAGCCCGGCTGATCCGGAACTGACTTTAGGTGCTTGTCCAGTGCCAGCTTGAAGACTGCCAGGGGTCTGTTGGTAATCCCCCTTATGTGTGCTGGGAGGCAGTTGAACAGTCTCGGGCCCCTGACACTTATTGTATGGTCTCTTAACGTGCTAGTGACACCCCTGCTTTTCATTGGGGGGATGGTGCATCGTCTGCCAAGTCTTTTGCTTTCGTAGTGGGTGATTTTCGTGTGCAAGTTCGGTACTAGTCCCTCTAGGATTTTCCAGGTGTATATAATCATGTATCTCTCCCTCCTGCGTTCCAGGGAATACAGGTTTAGGAACCTCAAGCGCTCCCAATAATTGAGGTGTTTTATCTCCGTTATGCGCGCCGTGAAAGTTCTCTGTACATTTTCTAGGTCGGCAATTTCACCTGCCTTGAAAGGTGCTGTTAGTGTGCAGCAATATTCCAGCCTAGATAGAACAAGTGACCTGAAGAGTGTCATCATGGGCTTGGCCTCCCTAGTTTTGAAGGTTCTCATTATCCATCCTGTCATTTTTCTAGCAGATGCGATTGATACAATGTTATGGTCCTTGAAGGTGAGATCCTCCGACATGATCACTCCCAGGTCTTTGACGTTGGTGTTTCGCTCTATTTTGTGGCCAGAATTTGTTTTGTACTCTGATGAAGATTTAATTTCCTCATGTTTACCATATCTGAGTAATTGAAATTTCTCATCGTTGAACTTCATATTGTTTTCTGCAGCCCACTGAAAGATTTGGTTGATGTCTGCCTGGAGCTTTGCAGTGTCTGCAATGGAAGACACTGTCATGCAGATTCGGGTGTCATCTGCAAAGGAAGACACGGTGCTGTGGCTGACATCCTTGTCTATGTCGGATATAAGGATGAGGAACAAGATGGGAGCGAGTACTGTGCCTTGTGGAACAGAGCTTTTCACCGTAGCTGCCTCGGACTTTACTCTGTTGACGACTACTCTCTGTGTTCTGTTAGTGAGGAAATTATAGATCCATCGACCGACTTTTCCTGTTATTCCTTTAGCACGCATTTTGTGCGCTATTACGCCATGGTCACACTTGTCGAAGGCTTTTGCAAAGTCTGTATATATTACATCTGCATTCTTTTTGTCTTCTAGTGCATTTAGGACCTTGTCGTAGTGGTCCAATAGTTGAGACAGACAGGAGCGACCTGTTCTAAACCCATGTTGCCCTGGGTTGTGTAACTGATGGGTTTCTAGATGCGTGGTGATCTTGCTTCTTAGGACCCTTTCAAAGATTTTTATGATATGGGATGTTAGTGCTATTGGTCTGTAGTTCTTTGCTGTTGCTTTACTGCCCCCTTTGTGGAGTGGGGCTATGTCTGTTGTTTTTAGTAACTGTGGGACGACCCCCGTGTCCATGCTCCCTCTCCATAGGATGGAAAAGGCTCGTGATAGGGGCTTCTTGCAGTTCTTGATGAACACAGAGTTCCATGAGTCTGGCCCTGGGGCAGAGTGCATGGGCATGTCATTTATCGCCTGTTCGAAGTCATTTGGCGTCAGGATAACATCGGATAGGCTTGTGTTAATCAAATTTTGTGGCTCTCTCATAAAAAATTCATTTTGATCTTCGACTCTCAGTCTGGTTAGCGGCTTGCTAAAAACTGAGTCATATTGGGACTTGAGTAGCTCACTCATTTCCTTGTTGTCATCTGTGTAGGACCCATCTTGTTTAAGTAGGGGCCCAATACTGGACGTTGTTCTCGATTTTGATTTGGCATAGGAGAAGAAATACTTTGGGTTTCTTTCGATTTCATTTATGGCTTTTAGTTCTTCCCGCGATTCCTGACTCCTAAAGGATTCTTTTAGCTTAAGTTCGATGCTTGCTATTTCTCTGACCAGTGTCTCCCTACGCATTTCAGATATATTGACCTCTTTTAGCCGCTCTGTTATTCTTTTCCGTCGCCTGTAAAGGGAGCGCCTGTCTCTTTCTGTTTTACATCTACTCCTCCTTTTTCTTAGAGGAATAAGCCTTGTGCATACATCGAGTGCTACCGAGTTAATCTGTTCTAGGCATAAGTTGGGGTCTGTGTTGCTTAGTATATCTTCCCAGCTTATATCGGTTAGGACTTGGTTTACTTGGTCCCACTTTATGTTTTTGTTATTGAAGTTGAATTTGGTGAATGCTCCCTCGTGACTAATCTCATTATGTCGGTCTGGGGCTCCGCGCATACATGACTGAACCTCAATTATGTTGTGATCTGAGTATATTGTTTTTGATATGGTGATATTTCTTATCAGATCATCATTGTTAGTGAAGATGAGGTCTAGTGTATTCTCCAGTCTAGTAGGCTCTATTATTTGCTGGTTTAAATTGAATTTTGTGCAGAGATTTAAAAGCTCGCGTGAGTGTGAGTTTTCATCAGAGCTGCCTCCTGGTGTTATTACTGCAACAATATTATTTGCTATATTCCTCCATTTTAGGTGCCTTAAGTTGAAATCCCCCAGGAGCAAGATGTTGGGTGCAGGAGCTGGAAGGTTTTCCAGACAGTGGTCAATTTTTAACAGCTGTTCCTGGAATTGCTGGGATGTTGCATCCGGAGGCTTGTAGACTATCACAATGACTAGGTTTTGGTTCTCGACCTTTACTGCTAAAACTTCCACTACATCATTTGAGGCATTTAGCAGTTCTGTGCAAACAAGTGACTCTGCAATGTACAGGCCAACCCCCCCCTTTTGCCTGTTCACTCTGTCACATCTGTATAGGTTGTAACCTGGGATCCATATTTCGTTGTCCAAGTGATCCTTTATGTGGGTCTCAGTGAAAGCCGCGAACATTGCCTTTGCCTCTGCAAGCAGTCCACGGATGAAAGGCATTTTGTTGTTTGTTGCTGGCTTTAGACCCTGTATATTTGCAAAGAAGAATGTTATCGGACTGGTGGTAGGAGCCACCAGTGTGCATGAAAAGTCATGTGGTGGTGTAGGAGCCACCAGTGTGCATGAAGTGTCATGTGGTGTTGGAGCCACCAGTGTGCGTGAAGAGTCATGTGGTGGTGTAGGAACCAACAGTGCACATGAAGTCATGTGGTGTAGGAGCCACCAGTGTGCATGAAGAGTCATGGGGTGGTGTAGGAGCCACCAGCATACTTGAGTCATGTTTTAGTGTAGGAGTCCCAGTGAACATGAAGAGTCATGTGGTGTAGGAGCCACAAGTGTACTTGAGTCGTGGTGGTGTAGGAGCCACCAGTGTACTTGAAGAGTCATATGGTGGTGTAGGAGCCACCAGTGTACATGTTGAGTCATGTGGTGTAGGAGCCACCAGTGTACATGTTGAGTCATGTGGTGGTGTAGGAGCCGCCAGTGTACATGTTGAGTCATGTGGTGGTGTAAGAGCCACAAGTGTACGTGTTGAGTCATGTGGTGGTGTAGGAGCCACCAGTGTTCATGATGAGTCATGTGGTGATGTAGGAGCCACCAGTGTTCATGATGAGTCATGTGGTGATGTAGGAGCCACCAGTGTTCATGATGAGTCATGTGGTGGTGTAGGAGCCACCAGTGTTCATGATGAGTCATGTGGTGGTGTAGGAGCCACCAGTGTTCATGATGAGTCATGTGGTGGTGTAGGAGCCACCAGTGTTCATGATGAGTCATGTGGTGGTGTAGGAGCCACCAGTGTTCATGATGAGTCATGTGGTGATGTAGGAGCCACCAGTGTTCATGATGAGTCATGTGGTGGTGTAGGAGCCACCAGTGTACATGATGAGTCATAGTGTGGTGGTGTAGGAGCCACCAGTGTTCATGATGAGTCATAGTGTGGTGGTGTAGGAGCCACCAGTGTTCATGATGAGTCATGTGGTGATGTAGGAGCCACCAGTGTTCATGATGAGTCATGTGGTGATGTAGGAGCCACCAGTGTTCATGATGAGTCATAGTGTGGTGGTGTAGGAGCCACCAGTGTACATGATGAGTCATGTGGTGGTGTAGGAGCCACCAGTGTTCATGATGAGTCATGTGGTGGTGTAGGAGCCACCAGTGTTCATGATGAGTCATGTGGTGATGTAGGAGCCACCAGTGTTCATGATGAGTCATAGTGTGGTGGTGTAGGAGCCACCAGTGTTCATGATGAGTCATGTGGTGATGTAGGAGCCACCAGTGTTCATGATGAGTCATAGTGTGGTGGTGTAGGAGCCTGTAATGCACATGACGAGTCATGTGATGGTGTCATGATCATTATGGTTCATGAATGTTGTAGAGGGATAACAGTTATAAATACTGTTAATATGATAACATAGATCAAAGTTAAACCCTAATTGGCTATCAGCAGCTCAAGCAGCTGACCAAATTTCCGTTTATTAATGCTCGGCTTGTCACAGGTAGTTGCGGATAATTCTTAATGAGAGTCTTGGTCGTGAAACGGCAGTTTCATAGACATTAAACCAAGATTATCGTAATTCCAAGTTCAGAGACGTAACCGGTGTCTACATGTTTCAAAGGAGACATTTTTCTGCCGTCATTTCTTTCTTCATCTCTACCTAAATTCGCGGTAATGAACTGAGGTACGCGAATAAGGAGATAAAGTGAGTTTGCTGTTAATAATGCGGATGTGAAAGCCAATTCTAGTTAAATTGTGAAAAACTTCAACGAAGCTTCCGTGGAGGAAGTCAGGTACTTCAATTAGAAAAAAAAATAGTGTCAGTTTTAAAAACAAGAATGAGAATAGTGAAGCCAGTAAAGAAAGAATAGTTGTACCATCACTACTCCACCGGGAAGTTTACCGGAAAAGGAGTATCGAGGCCACGTAATGAAGTCACAGAGGAGGAATTACGAGCCCTCGTGAGCACGATGGCCATTCAATTTTATTATCCAAGACGAGCTTATTAAGGCAGAAAACCCCGTTACTGCCATATTAGTCTCTGCCTGCCTTCCCTCCACCAACTTTGTACCCTCTCTTTCTATGGCTCTCCCTCTCTGTATCTCTCTCTTTCCTCTTCCCCTACCTGTCTGTCTGTCTGTCTGTCTCTCTCTCTCTCTCTTTCTTCCTCTCCCTCTCTCTCAAAACCCCCCGTTACTGCCAAGTTATACTCTTCTTTCCTGCCTTCCACTAACCTTGTATCCTCTCTCTCTGTATCTCTCTCTTACTCTGTATTTCTAGATACCTTCGTCTCTGTCTCCTTGCCCCCACCATCTCAGTAATAACACAGGTAACCTCGCAGCGTCCAGTTCTCTGCATTAAGATATAATATATCTTATAAACTCCCCAGGTGTTGCATCAGTTAGTGTTAACCAACTGTAACTCACCTCATTATGCTATTATTCTCTTAGTCATTAATTTTTTACTGTATTCATTCAGCACTTCTAAGTTTATATTTATAACTTATGGCTTAAATTTTCCCAGTAAATTTTTTAATTATGTCATATCCTCCTGTCAGTTATTTAGGGATTGTCTTTTATCTCTAGACTTTCTTCTGTAATCAGTTCCGGGAGATAATTTCTAATGTAAAAACTGCAACATATTACAATTATTTCTCCTGCATACCTCGTCAAAATTTTATTAACATTTACCAACACACATGTCTAGCACAGTTTTTATTAAGTTCCTCACTGTATTATTTTCTATGACTTTCAGGGAAAAATCTTAACAATGAGCGACATCTTCCTCTCTAAATGTAACAATGAGTGACATCTTCCTCTCTAAATGTAACAATGAGTGACATCTTCCTCTCTAAATGTAACAATGAGTGACATCTTCCTCTCTAAATGTAACAATGAGTGACATCTTCCTCTCTAAATGTAACAATGAGTGACATCTTCCTCTCTAAATGTAACAATGAGTGACATCTTCCTCTCTAAATGTAACAATGAGTGACATCTTCCTCTCTAAATGTAACAATGAGTGACATCTTCCTCTCTAAATGTAACAATGAGTGACATCTTCCTCTTTAAATGTAACAATGAGTGACATCTTCCTCTCTAAATGTAACAATGAGTGACATCTTCCTCTCTAAATGTAACAATGAGTGACATCTTCCTCTCTAAATGTAACAATGAGTGACATCTTCCTCTCTAAATGTAACAATGAGTGACATCTTCCTCTCTAAATGTAACAATGAGTGACATCTTCCTCTCTAAATGTAACAATGAGTGACATCTTCCTCTCTAAATGTAACAATGAGTGACATCTTCCTCTCTAAATGTAACAATGAGTGACATCTTCCTCTCTAAATGTAACAATGAGTGACATCTTCCTCTCTAAATGTAACAATGAGTGACATCTTCCTCTCTAAATGTAACAATGAGTGACATCTTCCTCTCTAAATGTAACAATGAGTGACTTCTTCCTCTCTAAATGTAACAATGAGTGACATCTTCCTCTCTAAATGTAACAATGAGTGACATCTTCCTCTCTAAATGTAACAATGAGTGACATCTTCCTCTCTAAATAACGACTTGAACATTATTTTAAACAGTTTCGATTTTACATATGGCGTGTTTTCATTTTCTTCAGTTTCAATTAATAATAATAATATTAATAATAATAATAATAATAATTATTATTATTATTATTATTATTAAAACAACGACCTTCTCCCACTAAGGGAGGATGACCCAAAGAAAGCAACATTCACCATCATTCATTCAGTCACCATCTTGCCAGAAGTCTGACGACACCATAATTCAGATTATCCTCCGACAGCAACACCGGTCCCTCAGAGTGCAGGCACTGTACACCAACCTTCCTACCAGCCTGCCAACCTACCTACCAACCTGCCAACCTACCTACCAACCTGCCAACCTACCTACCAACCTGCCAACCTACCTACCAACCTGCCAACCTACCTACCAACCTGCCAACCTACCTACCAACCAACCTTCCTACCAACCTTCTTACCAACCTACCTACCAACCTGCCAACCTACCTACCAACCTGCCAACCTACCTACCAACCTACCTACCAACCTACCAACCTTCCTACCAACCTTCTTACCTACCAACCTTCCTACCAACCAACCTACAAACCTACCAACCAACCTGCCAACCTACCAGCTTACCTACCAACCTTCCTGCCGACCTACCTACCAACCTACTTACCAACCTACCAACCTGCCTACCAACCTACCAACCCATTTACCAACCTACCTACCAACCTACCTACCAACCTACTTACCAACCCATTTACCAACCTACCTACCAGCCTACCTACCAACCAGCCTACCTACCAACCTACCTACCAACCTACCTACCAACCAGCCTACCTACCAACCTACCTACCAACCTACCTACCAACCTACCTACCAACCAACCTACCAACCTACCTATAACCTACCTACCAACCTACCTACCTACCAACCTACCAACCTAGAAGGAAGTTTATATTTTAAATAAGATTCGGAGACTCCCGTTTATTCATCCTTGTGTTTGGACGTCATAATTACTCTCCTGGCGCTCTGGTAAATTAATTAAACTCTCAGACTGAAAAATATAACAGATCGTCACACAATTTAGATCTTTTATTTTTAACCTTTTGCATAATTCCATGTAGTCGTTAAGAAGGTAATATTTCTCATCTAGACTATGTAACATAAAAAACTTTTGGTCATCTGACCGAGGCCTTCCGCTGGCTTACCGGTCCACCTCTTTAAAAACTATGGTTATGATTATATCCATTATATATTATTAAAATGTTGAAGCAGAGAGTTTCAGATATTAGGACCTTATATGCGCACCCAATGTTTAGTTGAGACCATCACGAGGCAATAATAAAGAGAATTGTGCCTTGTGTCGAGCTTACAAGTTGTCTTGTTGCTATCATTGAAGAGTTTCAGGGCAAGGTATACATACATACACCCAGGTAGATCTGTTTGTGACTTGGTAAAGCCCACTATGTGGGCGAAACGTTGTCAATAAAGGATCACATTATACTGCTTAAGTGTTTATACTTCCATTCAATAACGCTGCTAGGCAGACTGTTCCACTCATCAACTACCCTATTTCCAAACCAGTATTTTCCTGTAGCCTTTCTATATCCAAACTTATCTAATTTGAATCCGTTATTGCGGGTTCTCTTTTGGAGAGATATCCTCAAGACCTTATTTATATCCCCGTTGTTGATACCCATCTTCCACTTATGCACTTCGATCATGTCTTCCCTCATTCTTCGTCTTACAAGTGAATGTAGTTTAAGGGTTTTCAATCTTTCTTCATACGAAATATTTCTAATGCTGTGAATTAATTTGGTTATTCATCACTGAATGTTTTCTAACGAATTAATGTCCATTCTGTAATATGGAGACCAGAACTGAGCTGCGTAATCTACATGAGGCCTTACTAATGACGTATATAGCTGTAATATGACCTCTGAACTTTTGTTGCTTACACTACTTGACATAAATCCCAGTAAACTGTTTGCCTTCTTACGTACACTTAGGTATTGCTGTCTTGGTTTAAAGTTGCAATTTGTATGGCTAAGTTCTACGTTATTCAACATGTTGATAAATTCAACATATAAGTGCTAGGGTTATGGACACTCCGGAGCTTCAGAATCTTGCATTTATCTACATTGAACTGCATCTGCCACTTTTCTGACCAGGAATAGAGTTTGTCTAAATCCTCTTGAAGTTCCATAACATCTACGTTTGAATCAATTATCCTACCTATCTTCGTTTCATCGGCGAATTTGCTCATATCACTAGTAATACCCTCATCAAGGTCATTGATATATATTATAAACAACAACGGGTCTAAGACTGATCCCTGTGGAACGCCACTTGTTACAGATTCCCACTCGGATTTAACCCCATTTAAGCACACTGGTGAGCCATTACTCGATCCATGACAATTTTTTTTCCCAGTGCCATGAGCTGACACTTTTCAAGTTTCACTTGGAAAATCTTCACCCTCCCCTTCACTTAATACCACACCTTCAATAGTGCGATAGTATTTAAAGACTGCTAGGGAAATAGAATAAAAAAAAGCTAGCTGCAGCTCACAGAAAGGCGAAACAGTAATACAAATGCTATTACTTGGACTTACACAGATGACGGCAAAGAAATGAGTGAGATACTGAAGTCCCACAATAACTCAGCGCTTAGTGAGCCGTTAATCAGACTAAGGTCGATAATCTAAATAACTTTCTAATGACCAATACTCAAAATTTGGCTAATTCAAGATTTTCTAACATAATCCTAACACCACAGGACTTTGAAGACACAATAAATGACATGTCCGTTCACTCTACCCCAGGACCAGACTCATGGAACTCTGTGTTCATCAACAACTGCGAGAAGCCTCTGTCACGTGCCTTAATATTCTATGAAGAGGGAGCATATACACAGGGGGTCACCCACAGCCACTTAAAACAACAGATATCGTCCCTCTCCACAAGGGCGGCAGTAAAGCAATTGCAAAAAAAAAAAAAAATGTTTGAAAGGGTTCTAAGACGCAAGATCGCAACCCATGTAGATACCCATCAGTTACACAACCCAGGGCAACACAGGTTTAGAGCAGGTCGCTCCTGCCTGTCCCAGCTACTGGACCACTATGACAAGGTCCTGGATGCTTTAGAGGATAAACAAAATGCAGATGTAGTATACACAGACTTTGCGAAAGTCTTCGACAAGTGTGACAATACGTGACAAAGGAATAACAGGAAAAGCTGGTAGATAGATCTATAATTTCCCAACAAACAGAATACAAACTGTAATAATAAACAGAGTAAAGTCAGAGACGGCTACAGTGAAAAGCTCTGTTCCACAAGGCACAGTACTCGCTCCCATCCTGTTCGTCATCCTCATAACTGACATAGACAGAGATGTAAGCCATAGCTCCGTGTCTTTCTTTCGCGGATGACACTCGAATTGCCATGACATTGACCTCCATTGAAGACACCGCGAGACTCCAAGCGGACATCAACCAAATCTTCAATTGGGCCCCAGAAAACAATATGAAATTCAATGAAGAGAAATTTCAGTTATTGAGATATGGAAAACCTGAGGAAGTTAAAAATTTATCAGAGTATAAAACACATTCTAACCATACAATAGTGCGAAAAATTAATGTGCAAGATCTGGGAGTGATGATGTCAGAGGATATCACCTTCAAAGACCACAACAATGTATGTACCTCATCTGCTAGAAAAATAATGGGATGGATAATGAGAACCTTTAAAACCAGGGACTCAAAGCCCATGATGATTCTCTTCAAATCGCTTGTTCTCTCTAGGCTGGAATACTGCTGTACACTATCTGCCCCCTTCAACGCAGGCAAAACTGCTGATCTAAAGAATGTACAGAGAACTTTCACGGCACACACAAGTACGATAGAGCACCTAAGTTACCAGGAACGGTTGAAGTCCCTTGATTTGTATACCCTGGAACGCAGGCGAGAAAGATACATGATACTATACACTTCGAAAATCCTAGAGAGATTAGTACCCAACTTGCACACGAAAATCACTCCCTACTAAAGCAAAAGACTCGGTAGGAGATGTAGCATCCCCTCAGTGAGAAGCAGGGGTGCCATGAGTACGCTAAGAGACAACACAGTAAGTGTCAGGGGCCTAAGACTGTTCAACTGCCTCCCAGCATACATAAGAGGGATTACAAATAAACTCCTGGCTGTCTTCAAGAAGGTTCTGAACAGGCACCTAAACTCAGTACTTCATCAGCCGGGCTGTGGTTCGTACGTCGGTTTACGTGCAGCCAGCAGTAACAGACTGAATGATCAAACCCTGATCCATCATGAGGCCTGGTCTCAGACCGGGCCGCTGGGGCGTTGGCCCCTGAAATCCTTTCCAGGTAAACTCCAGGTAAAATCCAGGTAAACTCCAGGTGAACTATAAGCCAGTTATGATTTTTCCCCTGGTAATGAAAAAAGTAAGTCACGTTAACTACTACCTGGAGTTTACCTGGAGAGAGTTCCGGGGGTCAACGCCCCCGCGGCCCGGTCTGTGACCAGCATTTCTGTGGAAACATTGTGATCACGTCTGCAGTTAACAGCAAATCAGCTCAAGTTGTTCTACTCTAACCTTCACTTGCTACTGCAGTCGTTCCCATGCAAGAGGAAAACCACTTCAGATTGCCTATTGTAGCTAGAGGTATAGATGTGTATCTAGAGAATTCCTTATCTCTGCAGGCGAGGGTCTGTGTTCGATTCCCGGCGAGGGCAGAAACGTTGGGCGTGTTTCCTTACAATGGTTGTCTATGTTCACCCATCAGTACAATGGGTACCTGGGAACGTTTCGCCACGCAATGGCTTCATCAGTCCACACATGTTGCACAAGTTGGTGAAAAACATTAGGGACATGTTTCCATAAGACACCTGCTGTCCGTGTTCACCCATCAGTATAAAATATGTACCTGGGAGTTAGTCGACTGGTGGGGGTCGCATCCTGGGACAAAACTAACCTAATTTACCCGAAATGCTCAGCATAAGGGACTTTCTATATAGTAGTAGGTCACTGAGGTCAGCTAGACCTGTATACCTTGTACATGTACTTGTAGAATATATTATTATACTATTAGTCAGTAGACGATTTTTTTAGTTACCTCGCAGTTAACAGAGCTGGTGACATTAAACAGTTAAGGTGATGTACAGTGTCCATCACTGTACTTCAAAAAGAAGTTAAACTTCTATATCAGTGTTGGATAAAATATAGCAGAAGTCCATTGGATTCGTCATGCATCCTCATGCCAGACCTGACGCTATTTTGATGATGTGTTTACATTATTGAAAGGTGAATACAGTCACCTTACTGGACAGCAACTCTCCACCCGGCACTGATGACATCATTGCTCGTGTGTCGGGAACCTTGTACGTCAGCCACCTATGTCTTATAAGATATTATAAAGTCCCTCTTACATATTATGGTCGGGAAATTTTTGCATTTACTCTCCAGGATGGATTGTTCTATTATCTTGTTATATTATTTGTTATATTTCCAGAGAATTATGTCCGAGTTGACCCGCAACCTGGACGGCATAGAAGCTTACATGAAAGATCTGGTGGTGTGTAGTGATGAGTGGAGAAGTACCTGACACCTCACAGCACTGGTGCAGTACCTGACACCTCACAGCACTGGTGCAGTACCTGACACCTCACAGCACTGGTGCAGTACCTGACACCTCACAGCACTGGTGCAGTACCTGACACCTCACAGCACTGGTGCAGTACCTGACACCTCACAGCACTGGTGCAGTACCTGACACCTCACAGCACTGGTGCAGTACCTGACACCTCACAGCACTGGTGCAGTACCTGACACCTCACAGCACTGGTGCAGTACCTGACACCTCACAGCACTGGTGCAGTACCTGACACCACAAAGCACTGGTGCAGTACCTGACATCTCACAGTACTGGTGCAGTACCTGACACCTCACAGCACTGGTGCAGTACCTGACACCTCACAGCACTGGAACAGTACCTGACACCTCACAGCACTGGTGCAGTACCTGACACCTCACAGCACTGGTGCAGTACCTGACACCTCACAGCACTGGTGCAGTACCTGACACCTCACAGCACTGGTGCAGTACCTGACACCTCACAGCACTGGTGCAGTACCTGACACCTCACAGCACTGGTGCAGTACCTGACACCTCACTGCACTGGTGCAGTACCTGACACCTCACAGCACTGGTGCAGTACCTGACACCTCACAACACTGGTGCAGTACCTGACACCTCACAGCACTGGTGCAGTACCTGACACCTCACAGCACTGGTGCAGTACCTGACACCTCACAGCACTGGTGCAGTACCTGACACCTCACAGCACTGGTGCAGTACCTGACACCTCACTGCACTGGTGCAGTACCTGACACCTCACAGCACTGGTGCAGTACCTGACACCTCACAGCACTGGTGCAGTACCTGACACCTCACAACACTGGTGCAGTACCTGACACCTCACAGCACTGGTGCAGTACCTGACACCTCACAGCACTGGTGCAGTACCTGACACCTCACAGCACTGGTGCAGTACCTGACACCTCACAGCACTGGTGCAGTACCTGACACCTCACAACACTGGTGCAGTACCTGACACCTCACAGCACTGGTGCAGTACCTGACACCTCACAGCACTGGTGCAGTACCTGACACCTCACAGCACTGGTGCAGTACCTGACACCTCACAGCACTGGTGCAGTACCTGACACCTCACAGCACTGGTGCAGTACCTGACACCTCACTGCACTGGTGCAGTACCTGACACCTCACAGCACTGGTGCAGTACCTGACACCACAAAGCACTGGTGCAGTACCTGACATCTCACTGTACTGGTGCAGTACCTGACACCTCACAACACTGGTGCAGTACCTGACACCACAAAGCACTGGTGCAGTACCTGACACCTCACAACACTGGTGCAGTACCTGACACCACAAAGCACTGGTGCAGTACCTGACACCTCACTGCACTGGTGCAGTACCTGACACCTCACAGCACTGGTGCAGTACCTGACACCACAAAGCACTGGTGCAGTACCTGACATCTCACTGTACTGGTGCAGTACCTGACACCTCACAACACTGGTGCAGTACCTGACACATCACTGCACTGGTGCAGTACCTGACACCTCACAGCACTGGTGCAGTACCTGACACCTCACAGCACACAGCACTGGTGCAGTACCTGACACCTCACAGCACTGGCGAAGTACCTGACACCTCACATCACTGGTGCAGTACCTGACACCTCAAAGCACTGGTGCAGTACCTGACACCTCACAGCACTGGTGCAGTACCTGACACCTCAAAGCGCTGGTGCAGTTCCTGACACCTCACAGCACTGGTGCAGTACCTGACACCTCACAGCACTGGAGCAGTACCTGACACCTCACAGCACTGGCGCAGTACCTGACACCTCACAGCACTGGCGCAGTACCTGACACCTCACAGCACTGGAGCAGTACCTGACACCTCACAGCACTGGCGCAGTACCTGACACCTCACAGCACTGGCGCAGTACCCGACACCTCACAGTGCTGGAGCAGTACCTGACACCTCACATCACTGGTGCAGTACCTGACACCTCACAGTGCTGGAGCAGTACCTGACACCTCACATCACTGGTGCAGTACCTGACACCTCACAGCACTGGCGCAGTACCTGACACCTCACATCACTGGTGCAGTACCTGACATTTCACAGCACTGTTGCAGTACCTGACACCTCACATCACTGGTGCAGTACCTAACATCTCAAAGCACTGGTGCAGTACCTGACACCTGAAAGCACTGGTGCAGTACCTGACACCTCAAAGCACTGGTGCAGTACCTGACACCTCACAGCACTGGTGCAGTACCTGACACCTCACAGCACTGGTGCAGTACCTGACACCTCAAAGCACTGGTGCACCTCACAGAACTGGTGCAGTACCTGACACCTCACATCACTGGTGCAGTACCTGACACCTCACAGCACTGGCGCAGTACCTGACACCTCACAGCACTGGCGCAGTACCTTACACTTCACAGCACTGGCGCAGTACCTGACACCTCACAGTGCTGGAGCAGTACCTGACACCTCACATCACTGGTGCAGTATCTGACCACTGACAGCACTGGTGCGGTACCTGACACCTCACAGCACTGGTGCAGTATCTGACCACTGACAGCACTGGTGCAGTACCTGACCACTGACAGCACTGGAGCAGTACCTGACACCTCACAGCACTGGAGCAGTACATGACACCTCACAGCACTGGTGCAGTACCTGACACCTCACAGTGCTGGAGCAGTACCTGACACCTCACATCACTGGTGCAGTACCTGACACCTCACAGTGCTGGAGCAGTACCTGACACCTCACATCACTGGTGCAGTACCTGACACCTCACAACACTGGAGCAGTACCTGACACCTCACATCACTGGTGCAGTACCTGACACCTCATAGCGCTGGAGCAGTACCTGACACCTCACAGCACTGGTGCAGTACCTGACACCTCACAGCACTGGTGCAGTACCTGACACCTCACAGTGCTGGAGCAGTACCTGACACCTCACATCACTGGTGCAGTACCTGACACCTCACAGCACTGGAGCAGTACCTGACACCTCAGCGCTGGTGCAGTACCTGATACCTCACAGCACTGGAGCAGTACCTGACACCTCACAGCACTGGCGCAGTACCTGACACCTCACAGCACTGGCGCAGTACCTGACTCCTCACAGTACTGGCGCAGTACCTGACACCTCACAGCACTGGTGCAGTACCTGACACCTCACAGCACTGGTGCAGTACCTGACACCTCACAGTGCTGGTGCAGTACCTGACACCTCACAGCACTGGTGCAGTACCTGACACCTCACAGCACTGGTGCAGTACCTGACACCTCACAGCACTGGCGAAGTACCTGACACCTCACATCACTGGTGCAGTACCTGACACCTCAAAGCGCTGGTGCAGTACCTGACACCTCACAGCACTGGTGCAGTACCTGACACCTCAAAGCGCTGGTGCAGTTCCTGACACCTCACAGCACTGGTGCAGTACCTGACACCTCACAGCACTGGAGCAGTACCTGACACCTCACAGCACTGGCGCAGTACCTGACACCTCACAGCACTGGCGCAGTACCTGACACCTCACAGCACTGGAGCAGTACCTGACACCTCACAGCACTGGCGCAGTACCTGACACCTCACAGCACTGGCGCAGTACCCGACACCTCACAGTGCTGGAGCAGTACCTGACACCTCACATCACTGGTGCAGTACCTGACACCTCACAGCACTGGCGCAGTACCTGACACCTTACAGCACTGGCGCAGTACCTGACACCTCACAGTGCTGGAGCAGTACCTGACACCTCACAGCACTGGCGCAGTACCTGACACCTCACAGCACTGGCGCAGTATCTCTCACCTCACAGCACTGACGCAGTACCTGACACCTCACAGCACTGGCGCAGTACCTGACACCTTACAGCACTGGTGCAGTACCTGACACCTCACCGCACTGGCGCAGTACCTGACGCCTCACAGCACTGACGCAGTACCTGACACCTCATAGCACTGGTGCAGTACCTAACACCTCACAGCACTGTTGCAGTATCTGGCCACTGACAGCACTGGTGCAGTACCTGACACCTCACAGCACTGTTGCAGTATCTGACCACTGACAGCACTGGTGCAGTACCTGACCACTGACAGCACTGGTGCAATACCTGACATCTCACAGCACTGGAGCAGCACATGACGCCTCATAGCACTGACGCAGTACCTGCCACCTCACAACACTGGTGCAGTACCTGACATTTCACAGCACTGTTGCAGTACCTGACACCTCACATCACTGGTGCAGTACCTAACATCTCAAAGCACTGGTGCAGTACCTGACACCTGAAAGCAC
>NW_027199881.1:0-27009 GCF_038502225.1 Cherax quadricarinatus | reverse complement strand
CATCTGTCAAGTTCTTTCATTCTTTCCACTTTAATATCCCATGAATTATAGACATTACAGTTCTTAGTGAAATGAGTACCCTTGAAGAAGAGACAGTCTCTCTTTTCCTTGCCTGACCTCTCATTAACTGGGTTATCCTTACTGAGGTACTTATTCCTCTTACCTTGATGTGAGGAACCACTATTACTGATTCCTGTCACTTGATATATGCCTATTTAACTCTTAATTATGATTATTACCACTGGGATTATTTTTCCCTTTTGAGACTTGACATACTTCAGAGTCATTATGTGTTATATCCTTAGAACTGTTTGGCTGACTGGTCTGCAATTGAACAATTAATTCTTGCCGACCTAGTCTGATTTCCTCCAGACCGTACTCTGGAGGTTTTGGCAAACACACCCTTTGCATTAATAGGTTGATCAACTGCCTGGTTTACACCCTTTAATTTATTCAAAGCCTTACTTTTACAAGACAGTTTTTCTTCCACTTCGTAATGCTGATTAATTAAAACATTCATTTCCTTTCCATCTGCACAATTCTCCAGCAGATCTCTTTCACAGTCTTTAAACCACAATTTGTACCACTCAAATCTACTCTCTAAAGCATCTAAATATAACTTTAATTCATTAGGGTTCACGGTTTCTTGATTCATTAAAACCAAGCACTTACTGTATGCCTTCGTCACATGGCCTTTAATAGCCTGTAATGATGCTTTCATTACTCTAAAATCCACAGACTTGTCAGCCACATTAACTCCATCAGACCCAGCCATGGTTAGAGAATTATTAATCACTGATTATACAACTTAAGTAGGCGCCTTCTAAGAGTAATTCTTGCACTTTACTCTTGTATAAATCATAGCCACACATATGCTAGCAATTAATTGGGCTAATTATCATCCACCACACGATCGATTAAATTTGTGCACCCTATACTCACTTCCTTCAATCAGTCACTTAATTATTAAGTAATTAATTTATTAATTTTTTCACTCATTGCATCCGGTTCAGGAAGGACCAACGGGCAGATATGGAAAATTTTATAGGGGGTTACCTGTATGTACCTCAACATTATATGCATACAAGTAATCTCATTGGGAGACAACGACTATATTGTTTACCGTAGTCACCCCGTGTAGACATGTGAGAAAACTTTAACCACCCCTGGTCCCGGCAGGTGGTTCCTTCGACCTCACAATCTTATCCATATCTATCCGAGACCAGTATGAATTGGATAGCACCCACAAGTACGGCGCTACTAATTAATAGTGGACTGTAGGGGGGTAGGTTACACATGGATATATCTATCAAGGAAAAACACTTGTAGATAATCCCACCACTTACCAGATATTCTCTGGTGGTCACTTGATGTAGCTGGATCACCCATAACCTATCCAATTACAACATACCTAACTGGCCAGTATCAGTCTGCTATAACTAGAAAGGTTACTTAACTGTGGGTGATTGATACTCCTTATTTCCTCCATTCACCATCTCATTTCGATGTCCTGCTACACCGACACGGTTCTTTTTCCAGCAGGACGAGGTATTCGTTGGTTTGTCCTGGTTTACATGTCGTGACTCCATAAAAACTTCACTATCCTCGAGACAGGAACCACGAGGTCTAACGTGTTCACTCGGAGCAAGGCGACTTATTTCACTTCACGCATTCTCTTATCACAATGAATCTTGTGATGAATGGTTTGAAAAACCGACAAGTTGAAGATTGAGACACTTATGCATCATATGGGAATCTTTATTCAGGAAACGTTTCGCCACACAGTGGCTTCATCAGTCCATTACAAAGAGGAAGGCGTAAGGAGAGGAGGAGTATGAGGTAATCAGTCCCTCAGCCTGGAGTCGATGTGTTCAGTCTACAAGATTGATGGACTGAACACATCGACTCCAGGCTGAGGGACTGATTACCTCATACTCCTCCTCTCCTTACGCCTTCCTCTTTGTAATGGACTGATGAAGCCACTGTGTGGCGAAACGTTTCCTGAATAAAGATTCCCATATGATGCATAAGTGTCTCAATCTTCACAATGAATCTTACCAAGTGTCTAGAGGTAAATACACACAGATCTAAATGGATTGTGAAAACGTGCAATTACATCAAGTTTTATAACCTGCATGAACTGTATCACTGTAGGCAACAAGAGCATTTCACCCCTCCGTGGAAGATATGTTCATTTAATATCACATACCTGCAAGTCCCTCCCAAGAAGCTCATTGCTAGTAATCCCTTCCTTAAATCTCTTGTTAGAGCAACTGCTCAAGAAGAAATTTCTCACCTAGCTGGTAGTAATAAGTTATCACAAGTTATATACACTGATGGATCTAAACAGGAGTCTTCTGGCAGGGCTGCATCTGCTCTTGTTGCCACCTCCCTTGTTAAAAACGATAATAATTTTGTTGAGTTAGGCATAAGAATTAACTGGGCGTCTACACTGCAAACTGAATTGTTTGCAATCCTAATGGCGCTAAAGCTAACCTATGACACTGAGCTTGACTCTATCATCATTACTGATTCTATGTCATCATTGAAGGCTCTTGACTCATATAATGACTCCAACAACATGCTCAGTGGAGAAGCCAGGTATAGATACTCAAAAATTAGGGACAAAGGAATTAATGTACAATTGCTATGGATCCCATCACACATTGGATTACTCCTTCATGATAAAGTTGATATGTTAGCCAAGAAGAGTACCCAGAAGGAGAATGTAGAATATAACTTTGGTATAACTGTGTCTAGCATTAGGAATAATATTAGGAGAGAAGTAAATAATGAAAATGATTGTTATAGGAATGCAGTTAGAAGCCTGAGTAGATCTATAACCCACTATGAAAACATGAACGTAGATAAGTATGTTTATGGAGCAACTTGCAATGTGAACAGACTGATGTTGTAGTGGCCAGGCTTAGGCTTGGTTACAAGTACTTCTGGCAGTTTGGGAGACACACAGATGATGATCAAACTAAATGTAAATTATGTGACCAGGCATATGGTCACTGTCTTGAACACTATGTGTTTAATTGTCCACTTATTGAAGAATACAGAGACAGACAGTATAATAACCTATGTGACATGTCAAGATATCTTATTAATGAAAATAAGATACCAGATATACTAAGCAAATTTCCTAAATTTGCTTGTAACAGATAAGTGAACTATAGATATATAGATATAAATCCATATGTATTCCTGTTAACCCTTTGAGGCCTAGTTCCTAGGTCTTTTGTGTATCCATATGCTCTCACGCTACCGTCCACAGGATGGATATGGGGTGCACAATATACTAGCCACTTCGGTGGCAAAATCTAATCTAATCTATCTTAACTTAGTGTTATTATCACTGATTACATTACAATTCACAAGACGATTTAATGTATCATAATTATTATGCACATTAGAGATCACTCCATTAAGATATGAGACCGATGAGTGATGATTAAATCACGGGTATTTTACCCTGGACACACTCCATGGCATCGCACCAGTCACCACCGGTCCTACCATTATTCACTAATTTTACCACTTTATTATGGTGGTCCCGTAAATCACGTTCCCTCACTCTTCACCAGGAACAGTTACGACACTTCCTTTTATGAAGTGAGGCCTATATTAATCCTTAGGCCACCGTGAACGCCAATTTCCTGGTCTCTTGCTTAACTCCATACGAAAAAACTCCCGCTCCCTCATGCCCCGTCTCGACCTCTCCCCTGCCCATCAGCGCAGGCGCAGAGCTTCCCTTTTGGTTTTCTTTAAAATACAATTTAGAACAACAGCAATGCATTAATCATGTATATTTACATTATAAAAAAATATACAGTATAATTATGGGAATTTATTTTCCACAGGAGGAGAGGGAGATACATGATAATGTATACATGAAAGGTACTGGAGGCCTTGTCCCAAACCTGCACATTGCCATAACGGACTAAGTGATACAAATGGGAGAAAATGTGAAATAGACCCAGTGACAAGCAAGGGCGCCGTAGGAGCACTAAGAGAGCTAATATCAAAATCCGCAGGCACAAACTGTTCACTGTCCTACCAGAAGCTATGAGAAACACTGCCTGACATATTTAAAAGTCTTCAAGAAGAAACTGGCCAAGTGCCAGATCAATCATATGGATATGTGGTCCAGCGGGCCTCCAAAGGCAAAAGCCTGGTTGACCAGACAAGCACCGGACAAGCCTGGTTCACAGCTGGACTTCAACAGTATGAAACCTCTCGAAACCGATGAAAGGTATATGAAAGGTATACCTGGAAACAACATGGAGTCCGCTGGGCCTGCCGAGGCCAGAGAGGAAAAAGAGAGGCAAGAGAGAAAAGAGGGACGGAAGGGAAGGAAAAGAAACAGAAGAAGGCAGGGAAGGAGAAGTGAAATTTGTTAGTTGTGAGGGTAACTTGGTACGAGGGAGGGAGAGACAAAGGGAGGACCACAATGGAAATATTTATTTATTTATTTATTTATTTATTTATTTGAACATGATACAGTGAAGTACAAAGGAATACAGTTATTACAGTGCAACATGCCAAAGCCCCTTGTATGCAGAGCATTATGGGCAGGCTTAAAATTAACTAAAGATTAATTAAGCAATGATATATTCAGTGGTAAAAACATTATTGTAAACAGATAACAATTTAGCACAAATGAGTATTACAAAGACAGGTCACATGGTCATTTATTGTGTTGCTGAGCATTCAGCAGAATGGAGTATTCTGTTAAGTAATGTAATTAAAAACTAAAGTTTGATTGAGTCACAGGTTAGACATTTATGAGATACAATAATGAGAAACATTTATGAGATACAATTTATGAGATACAATTATTCAGTATTTATTTAGTTGTGGGTGAGTAAGTGATTTTTGAGAAGAGACTTGAATTTAAAAACAGACAGTGTTAGTTTTATATTCACAGGTAATGAATTCCTGATTTTAGGGTATTTTATGTGCATTGAGTTTTCGCATAGCGTGAGATGTTATGGTCATGTGTTCTGTTGAGGTTGGTAAGGAGACGTTTGAGGGGAGGGTTTATAAGTCACTCTGACTTTTTTGGGTTATCCCAGGTTCTCTACACATATGCTGCTATGTATGATAATTCTATGTAACTGTATTTGTGTATACCTGAATAAACTTACTGAGAGGGAGGAAGAGATGGAGAGAGGGATAGAGTGAAGGAGGGTTGGAATGAGGGAGGGTCTTGCATGTTTGGCGTGAGTGAATAATGTATGTATGTGTCTTTGACCACACCTGCCTCTGTGAACATGAGTGAAGGAATGTGTGTGTGTGTGTGTGTGTGTGTGTGTGTGTGTGTGTGTGTGTTTGTGTGTGTGTGTTTACATGGGATTCTCCCTTCATGTTCCAGCAAGTCATGCAATATTTGTATCAAGATGGCAAGCAAGTCTGGCTTAGGGCCGAGCTGAGAGAGTAGGAAAACTCTCGATACCTTTCAAAGGTGCATCAAGAGTTGTACCATATCTACGAACATTATAAGTAGTAGGTGGTGGCTGATAGTAGTTATAGTGGGGGGTTGTGGCAGGTAGTGTTGATACTTCGTATGTTGAAATGGTGGTAGGAGTGCATGGTTGGTGGTACAAGTGGGTGGTAGGTGGGGTAGTGTGTGTGTGTGTGTGTGTGTGTGTACTCACCTAATTGTACTCACCTAATTGTGGCTGCAGGGGTCGAGACTCAGCTCCTGGCCCCGCCTCTTCACTGATCGCTACTAGGTCCTCTCCCTCTCTGCTTCCTGAGCTTTGTCATACCTCTTCTTAAAACTATGTATGGTTCCTGCCTCCACTACTTCACTTGCTAGGCTATTCCACTTCCTGACGACTCTATGACTGAAGAAATACTTCCTAACGTCCCTGTGACTCGTCTGAGTCTTCAGCTTCCAGTTGTGACCCCTTGTTTCTGTGTCCCCTCTCTGGAACATCCTATCTCTGTCCACCTTGTCTATTCTCCGCAGTATCTTGTATGTCGTTATCATGTCTCCCCTGACCCTTCTGTCCTCCAGTGTCGTCAGTCCGATTTCCCTCAACCTTTCCTTGTACGACATTCCCCTGAGCTCTGGGACTAGCCTTGTTGCAAACCTTTGTACTTTCTCTAACTTCTTGACGTGCTTGACCAGGTGTGGGTTCCAGACTGGTGCTCCATACTCCAGTATGGGCCTAACATACACAGTGTACAGTGTCTTGAACGATTCCTTATTAAGGTATCGGAAAGCTGTTCTCAGGTTTGCCAGGCGCTCATATGCTGCAGCAGTTATTTGGTTGATGTGTGCCCCCGGTGACGTGATCGGTGTTATGGTCACCCCAAGGTCTTTCTCCCTGAGTGAGGTCTGTAGTCGTTGTCCACCTAGCCTATACTCTGTCTGCGGTCTTCTTTGCCCCTCCCCAATCTTCATGACTTTGCATTTGGCAGGATTGAACACGAGAAGCCAGTTGCTGGACCACATGTCCAGCCTGTCCAGGTCTCTTTCCAGTCCTGCCTCATGCTCATCCAATTTAATTCTTCTCATCAACTTCACATCATCTGCGAATAGGGACACTTCAGAGTCTATTCCTTCCATCATGTCGTTCGCATATATCAAAAATAGCACTGGTCCTAGAACTGACCCCTGTGGGACCCCGCTCGTCACAGGCGCCCACTGTGATACCTCTTCACGTACCATGACTCGTTGCTGCCTCCCTGTCAGGTATTCCCTGATCCATTGCAGTGCCCTCCCTGTTATATGCGCCTGATCCTCCAGCTTCTGCACTAATCTCTTGTGGGGAACTGTGTCAAAGGCCTTCCTGCAGTCTAGGAAAACGCAATCAACCCACCCCTCTCTCTCGTGTCTTACTTCTGTTACCTTGTCATAAAACTCCAGAAGGTTTGTGATACAGGATTTGCCTTCCATGAACCCATGCTGGTTTTCATTTATAATCTTGTTCCATTCCAGGTGTTCCACCACTCTCCCCCTGATAATCTTCTCCATGACACACACAATACATGTCAGAGACACAGGTCTGTAGTTTAGTGCCTCATTTCTGTTTCCTTTCTTAAATATGGGGACTACATTTGCTGTCTTCCATTTCTCAGTTAGTTGCCCAGTTTCAAGGGATGTGTTGAAGACTGTGGTTAGGAGCACGCACAGCATCTCTGCTCCTTCTCTAAGGATCCATGGGGAGATGTTGTCCGGTCCCATCGCCTTTGAGGTATCAAGGTCACTTAGCAGCTTCTGCACCTCCTCCTCGGTTGTTCGTATGTCATCCAACACTTGTTGGTATATTCCCTCTTGATGTTCCCTTCTGTGCTGTCTTCCCACAGCCCTTCCTGTCTCTACTGTAAAAACTTCCTTAAATCTCCTGTTTAGCTCCTCACATACCTCCTGATCATTTCTTGTGAGTTCTCCACCTTCTGTCCTCAGTCTGATCACCTGGTCTTTGACTGTTGTCTTCCTCCTGATGTGGCTATGCAACAGTTTCAGGTCAGTCTTGATTTTCGATGCTATGTTATTTTCATTCTGTCGCTGGGCCTCACTCCTTACCTGTGCATACTCGTTCCTGGCTCTGCAACTGATCTCCCTATTTTCATGTGTTCTCTGCCTTCTGTACTTTTTCCATTCTCTATTGCACTTTGTTTTTGCCTCCTTACACCGTCGGGTAAACCAGGGGCTCGTTCTGGTCTTCCCATTGTTTCTGTTGCCCTTGGGAACAAACCTTTCCACTGCCTCCTTGCATTTTGTTGTTACCTATTCCATCATTTCATTTACTGGCTTTCCTGCCAGTTCTCTGTCCCACGGAACCTCCTGCAGGAAGTTCCTCAACCCTATGTAGTCCCCTCTTTTATAGTCAGGCTTTTCCCATTCAACTCCTGTTACTCTCTCCACTTGCAACTCTACTATGTATTCAAAGCACAGAACAACGTGGTCACTAGCTCCTAGGGGACTCTCATATGTGATGTCCTCAATGTCTGAACTGTCCAGGGTGAACACAAGGTCCAATCTGCTGGTTCATCCTCCCCTCTCACTCTGGTAGTGTCCTTAACATGTTGGTGCATGAGGTTTTCCAACACCGCATCCAACATCTTGGCTCTCCATGTTTTGGGACCCCCATGGGGATCCAGGTTTTCCCAGTCAATCTCCCTGTGGTTGAAATCTCCCATAACCAGCAACTTTGCTCTGCTGGAGTGAGCTCTTCTTGCCACCTCAGCAAGTGTGACCACCATTGCTCTGTTGCTCTCTTCATATTCCTCTCTTGGCGTCCTGCAGTTCTGTGGTGGATTATACATCACTGCAATGACCACTTGTGCTCCCCAGACTGAAGTGTACCTATTATGTAGTCCCTTTCCCCTGTCTCACCTATGCCTTCCATTTTCTTGAATTTCCATCGGTTTTTTACAAGCAGAGCAACCTCTCCTCCCCCTCTGCCCCTTCTATCTTTCCTCATGATCTGGTATCCTGGTGGGAAGATTGCATCTGTTATTGTCTCCGTGAGTTTTGTTTTTGTAACTGCTATGATGTCTGGGGACTTCTCATTGATTCTTTCTTGCTATTCCTCATATTTATTTGTTAATCAATCCGCATTTGTGTACCAAACCTTCAACTTCTGTTCTAATACTGTAACTGTGGTCCTGGGGGAATATTGGGGTTGGGAGAGCAGGAGCCCTGGTGGGGGCCTGTGGGGGGTTGCAGTGGAGGTGGAGGAAGAGCTCCCATAGGGGTTGCTGTAGGGGTAGGGTTCGTGGTGCGAGGGGTGGGAACAGAGGGATCAGTGTGTGATGGTTGGTTTGGATTGTTCAGTTTCCTTGGGGGTGTCGTGGCTGGAGTCCTTCTGCAGGTGTTTCTGGGGGATGAGCTTGTCCTTCCACCTGTTCCTGGGTTATTCTGCTCTCCTTTTTCGTTTCCTCCCATTCCTCCTTTCGTTTTTGCACTCTCTTTCAGTATCATCCTTTCCTCCTGTGTTCTGTCTCGATCAAGGTACACACTCATGAACTCCTGTTTGCCTCTCAGCCGTGCTTTCTCCTGCAGGATCATGGTTCAGGTTGATTCTGCCTTGAAAATTACTTTGAGAGGCCGATTCCTTTTCTTTGTGAACCACCCGATTCTCCGAAAATTTGCCACCTGGGTCATGTCTCCCTCACCTATCACCTTCATGATACCTTCAATCACTTTTTCCTCTTCCTGCTTTCTTTCCTTATAAGTTTCCCCTTTAGCTTCGTCTTGCCCATAGACAAAAACTGATCTCTCCCTTTCCACCTCCCACTGTGACTCCCATTGCACCCTCTGAGGTGTTTCAGTTCCTTCCCATGGAGTGTTCCTTCAGTCCCTTCCCAAGCTGTGGCCCCTATGCTCATTGGTTTATCCTTACTGCTCACCTGTTCCTGGCCCCCACAAGTGTCTGATAAGGTCCCTGCACATGTCCTAGTTCCTTCAATGTCTTCCAACCTCTCATTCTGTGTCATGCCCCTATGGTTAACCTTCCTTTAATATTACATTGCGGTTATTTCCTTTAATAGCTAAATTGGAAATGAACGTCCTTGTATTATTAAGACTAATTCTTATTAACAATTATTATAATTTATGTAACATGGCCATGATAAGTTTAATTGGAGGTATAGTAACCTGCCTGCCGCCCGGTGTGCCGGTGTATAGTTAGCCGTGATGTTCGATGGTTATACCCCCCTTTCCCCCCCCCTTTATGTTCAACTACTCTGAGTGTTGGCGAGTCACGTCACGTGACCCACTTTACCTGTATGCTCAAGGTTGAGGGACGAGCAGTGAAGAAGTAGCAGCCAACGAGAACACTCCTGCTCGTCTCTGGTAACTGGCCAAGGTTTATTAGCCGGCCTGGACATATTCTGTTTTATTCTGACTGCTTCCAATTGGAAAACAAGACTTTATACATTAAAGTAATCTCCATTTATATATATGTTATATCTAGGATCTCCTCCTAATCGTCTGTTATGAAAGCCTTATGTATATGTTGGATACTATAGAAGAAACATGCATTCTTAACTTATATACGATAATTCGTATATTATTTCTGGCTTTTGTTGTATTATGAATATACTTAATTAAAATTAGGCATTCCGGAGGATCACTATTATTACCCTAACCTCTCTGACCAAAATTGTTATGCTCTAAAAAGAAGGAAATAGTGGTTACAATACTTGGAGTGTAACATTCTGTCCTAGTGTGCTCCCTGTCTTTGTTTTGGCCCCATGTGGGTTTGACAGGACCTCTGCATACAGTTTAGCTTCCATGCTCCCTTCAGACCCGTTGTCTGTGTCTGATGTAGACATTGCTGATGCTACTTCTGTAATATCTTTGTCTGTAGGCTGTTTCAGATGTCTCAGCTCCTCTTCTAATCTCTGTATCTTGGCTTCTGCTACTGTGGCATGTTGCTCCCATCTTCTGGATTCTGCTGCTAACCTCTCCTCCATCTTCCTTGTAAGCTCATCTAGCCTCCTTCCCCAGTCTTCCTCCCTTTTTTGGAGCTCTTCCTCCCAGTCCTCCCTCCCAGATTTGTCCTTTGGGCCCTTTGTCCTCATCCTAGTTCTAGGTTGTCCCATTGCTCCACAGAAGAAAGGGGGAGAGATGGTTAGGGGGAGGGGAATAGATGGTTAGGGGGGAGTGGGGATGGATAGTTATGGAGGAGGGGGAGGATGGTTATTCGAGGAGGAGAGATGGTTGGGGGAGGGGGTTAGATGGTTTGGGGGAGGGGTTAGATGGTTTGGGGGAGGGGTAGGTGACTAGGGGGAGGGAGAAAGGTGGTTAGGGGAAGGGGAAGTATGTGTTTGTGTCAAGTGTATGTGCTTGTGTATGTGTGTGTGCATGTGTGGGAGAGAGAGAGATGGGATTAAGGGGGGGAGGGGGAGAGAAGGATGAGTGACCCTTAGAAGCAGGGGAGGTGTGTGTGTGTGTGATGGGATTAGAAGGAGAGGGAGGGGAAAGAAGGCTGAGGGAAGAGTGACCGCTTGATAACGGGGTTCTTATGGGTATGTGTGTGTGTGCGTGTGTGTGTGTGTGTGTGTGTGTGTGTGTGTGTGTGTGTGTGTGTGTGTGTGTGTGTATTCGCCTTGTGCAGGTGTGTGTGTGTGTGTGTGTGTGTGTGTGTGTGTGTGTGTGTGTGTGTGTGTGTGTGTGTATGCATGTGTTCGTGTGTATGGGGGAGATCTGAGGGGGAGATACTGCTAATACATACCAGTAATTCTGAGTTATAAAAAGCAGAAATTGCTACTAGGGTCTAAAGCTTCTATGAGTGTCTACCCTTGTGTGTGTGTATGTGTGTGAGGGAGAGATGGTTAGGGGGGTAGAGGAGGGGTTGTTGTGGTTGAAAGATCTGTTATGCTTCTCTGTCATATAGGCTCAAATTTAGTCCCAGCTGTCTTTCCTAGTATTGCTACTCTCTCCACTTATTGCCCTTTCTGGATTTAAGTATCAATTACTGCTGGTTATTATCCTATTCCTTGCTCATATTGAGAGAGGACTTCCTAGCTTCCTAAGTATTCATACTGCTAATAACTACTGGTGGTAATACTACGTTACCCCTCGCTAGTCTGCTGTCCTCCTCACACTCTCCTCAACACTATCTTCACTTTATCTATGCTATTTCTACTCTAATTCTGGTAATAGCTTGTAGGAGTGAGTGGCCAGTATCTAACAGTGATGCAAGACCAGAATCCAGAGCCAACATGCAACCACAATAGGTGTGTGGAAAATTACATTTATCTGAATGTATCATTATGTATATAACAGTAAATGAACTAAGATAATTATTATTTATCAGTTAGACAAGTAGGAATTTGGGACACCTAGGTCGCAAAAAATGTCCCCCTTCGATACCTACCACTGTCATATCCACAAGTTGCTCTGGACCTATTAATTACAAATGAAATATGTATCACCAGGAATGCTGGTAAATATATAAATTTGTGGACTGTATATTAAAATTAAAAAAGGATTATATATACACACATTTACATAACAGAAGGAGAATATCCAATTTGACTGGAGATTAATATGTATCATACTCAGAAAACCTCACTGTCTATACATGAAATAACACTGGCCAGAGTTAAACATAACAGACTTATCTGAGGTTCCTGGAGCTGTCTTGTCCAGTCGCCTGATATCTCAAGTTATGCAGGAATGCACATCCAACAATTTTGCCTCCTATTTGAGAGGTGTCAGCCCAGTTTTACCCTCTAGAGCACGAAAATTCTTCACATTATTAACTAATGTCTCATACTCAATTCAAAACAATGGCGAGTCTCTTCTGCGCAGGCACAGGCTTCTTCCCATTTTCGATAACATAATTTTTATTAAATACAATATAGGCCATCTATTTACCTATAAATTACCGTATTTCCAGAAAATATACAGTGTTTTCAACACTGCGGCTGGCCAGAGTTCGTTGCTAAACGACTCAAATTACTCCTTCCTTTAGGAGACGATTCCAGCCGGTTCTGGCTTGAGTGGCTGTTCTTCTAGTAGGTCTTACTACGATTTCATCTTCCGGCATCACTTGGTCAGCGTTATCTTCCATATCACTCATGTCACTTTCCCTTTGATTTTCATTTACATTTGATTGAATGTCATTTAATTCCAAGGGAATCAATTTATTAATTCTGCATAAACTTTCCTGGCCACGACACAACACTTTGACATTCCAGACAAGACCTTGTGCATCTGGGTACAATGTCAATACTTTGCCCAGAGGCCACAATGTTCGATGTTGTTCAGTGTCAATTAACACAATGTCACCTGGTTGAATGGTCTGTCGATTTACTGCCTCTGTCACACCATAGAAGTGTTCACGTAATGTAAGATATTCCTTATGCCATACATTAGACCAATGATCAATTACTTTATTTAACATTTTAAATTTATTGCACAACACTGCCGCATCATTATAATCTTCATCACTTTCTTCCAGATTATCTCTATAGACAGGGGCAGCTTCCAATTTCCTTCCACATATTAGGTGAGAAGGTGTTAATACATCTGCATCAGGTGTATCACTCATGTACGAGAGAGGCCTATTATTTATACAATTCTCCGCCTCCACTAACACTGCACGGAATTCTTCCAAATTAATTATCTTCCGGTGTAGTACTTTGCTGAGACACCTCTTCACTGTGCCTATCAGTCTTTCGTACAGCCCCCCCCCCTGCCAAGGGGCTCTAGGAGTAATAAATTTCCAGGTACACCCTCGCTGGGTTAACAGAGATTGAACATCGTTACTATTATTTATTTCTATCAAGTGTTGAGCACCTGCTACAAAATTTGTGGCATTATCCGAAATCATCAATCTCGGACAGGATCTCCTAGCTGCAAATTTTTGAAACAGCTGTATAAACTGTTCTGCAGACAAGTCCTGAGCCACTTCTAAATGAACTGCCCTAGTAGCAGTACAGGTGAACAAACATACACTTTCAGTGGAACACCATCTGAAGTACCTGTTAAAATTATTGGACCACTATAGTCTACACTTGTTACATCAAATGGTTTCACTAATTGTACATGCTCCTTTGGCAATGGTGGAGGACCTGAGTACATATAGGATCTGGCATCCACACGGCGACATATTACACAAGATTTAATCACCCTTTTTACACTTTCTTGTCCTTGTGGAATCCAGAAAGTTTCCCTAATACAATTTAAGGTATCTTGTACCCCACCATGCATTACATTTTTATGGGTATTTAGAGCAATTAAATTTGTTAGATGATGAGTTTTGGGCAGTAAGATAGGGTGTTTAGCATAATCACCCAATTCAGCATTTTGTAACCTACCTCTGCACCTAATTACATTGTTCTCTAAATACAGCCCCAATTTCTCTATTATGGAACCTTTCACAATTTTTCTTTCCATCATCAATTTAATCTCATTTCCATAGATTTCTTCTTGTACCCTCTTTATCCAATATTCAAGAGGATGTGAAAACTTATATGATATATTCATCTTGTTTAGAAATTTAAACACCAATTTAGTTACATTGATTAGTTTGGGTAAAGAATAATACCTATTTATATCAATGGCTAAGGGAAGACAAACTATTGGAGCAGTGGTCACAGTAATTTCAACAGGAGCAATATACGCCTTTTGTACAGGCCAATTAGCTTTATTTACCAACCAGCTCGGTCCTTTAAACCATGATACAGCATTTACAAATTTAGCATAAGATAAACCTCGAGACAAGAAATCAGCTGGATTCTCCTCACCAGGTATATGATTAAATATTAACATATGCTGACCCAAACTATTATACTTCTCTTGCATCTGATTAATTTCAGTGACTCTGTTTTGTACGTACACAATTTTGCTGTTTCCATTATGAATCCATTGTAAGGATACCTCATTATCAGACCAAACTACAGTGTCTGGAGGTTACCTGGAGGTTATTCCGGGGATCAACGCCCCCGCGGCCCGGTCCATGACCAGGCCTCCCGATGGATCAGGGCCTGATCAACTAGGCTGTTACTGCTGGCTGCATGCAGTCCGACGTACGAGCCACAGCCCGGCTGATCCGGCACCGACTTTAGGTATCTGTCCAGCTCTCTCTTGAAGGCAGCCAGGGGTTTATTGGCAATTCCCCTAATGCTTGATGGGAGGCTGTTGAACAGTTTTGGGCCCTGGACACTTATGGTGTTTTCTCTTAGTGTACCAATGGCGCCCCTACTTTTTATTGGCGGCATTTTGCATCGCCTGCCCAGTCTTTTACTTTCGTAGGGAGTGATTTCTGTGTGCAGATTTGGGACCATTCCTTCCAAGATTTTCCAAGTGTAGATTATGATATATCTCTCCCTCCTGCGTTCCAACGAGTACAAGTCAAGTGCTTCCAAGCGTTCCCAGTAGTTAAGGTGCTTGACAGAACTTATACGTGCAGTAAAGGATCTCTGTACACTCTCTAGATCTGCGATTTCACCTGCTTTGTATGGAGATGTTAATGTACAGCAGTATTCCAGCCTAGAGAGAACAAGTGATTTGAAAATATTTATCTCCTGCAACTTATTTCTTATATAATTAGCTAATTTGACACCTACATAAATGGCTGTTAATTCCAACTGAGGCAAGGTATGTGATTTAATTGGAGACACTTTAGCCTTAGACATAACAAGAGAAATAACACTATTACATTGAAGGTAAGCAACTGCTCCATAGGCCAATTTTGAAGCATCACGAAAAATGTGGAGTACATTTTTCCCATTTGGATTGGCCACCTGGCGTGGGAACTCCAGCATTGGAATTTTCTCATAATCACCAATTAATTCATCCCACCTGTTAATGAATTCCTCAGGTAGAGTTTCATCCCAAGCACATTTAAGTTTCCATGCTTCCTGAATTAATAATTTCCCTCTCATAGTAAGGGGTGACACTAAACCTAGTGGATCAAAACATTTGGAAACTTCAGCAAGCAAGACTCTCTTAGTTCATTTATTGGGCATACTGTAATTATTAGGTTTTAATATTAACAAATCTCTCTCAGTATCCCAAGTTAATCCCAATACATTACTACATTTTGGCACTTCATCTCCAGGGTAATCTTTACTTATTTTGTCCTTTAATTTGAACGAATTACTATTCCATTTCCTCAGAGGCATATTTGCACTTTGCATTATTTTATTAGCCACTCTGAAAGTCATTAACAGTTCCTCTTCAGTTGACGTCACACCTGGAGATTACCTGGAGAGAGTTCCAGGGGTCAACGCCCCCGCGGCCCGGTCTGTGACCAGGCCTCCTGGTGGATCAGAGCCTGATCAACCAGGCTGTTGCTGCTGGCTGCACGCAAACCAACGTACGAGCCACAGCCCGGCTGATCAGGAACCGACTTTAGGTGCTTGTCCAGTGCCAGCTTGAAGACTGCCAGGGGTCTGTTGGTAATCCCCCTTATGTGTGCTGAGAGGCAGTTGAACAGTCTCGGGCCCCTGACACTTATTGTATGGTCTTTTAACGTGCTAGTGACACCCCTGCTTTTCATTGGGGGGATGGTGCATCGTCTGCCAAGTCTTTTGCTTTCGTAGTGAGTGATTTTCGGGTGCAAGTTCGGTACTAGTCCCTCTAGGATTTTCCAGGTGTATATCATATATCTCTCCTGCCTGCATTCCAGGGAATACAGGTTCAGGAACCTCAAGCGCTCCCAGTAATTGAGGTGCTTTATCTCCGTTATGCGCGCCGTGAAGGTTCTCTGTACATTTTCTAGGTCGGCAATTTCACCTGCCTTGAAAGGTGCTGTTAGTGTGCAGCAATATTCCAGCCTAGATAGAACAAGTGACCTGAAGAGTGTCATCATGGGCTTGGCCTCCCTAATTTTGAAGGTTCTCATTATCCATCCTGTCATTTTTCTAACAGATGCGATTGATACAATGTTATGGTCCTTGAAGGTGAGATCCTCCGACATGATCACTCCCAGGTCTTTGACGTTGGTGTTTCGCTCTATTTTGTGGTCAGAATTTGTTTTGTACTCTGATGAAGATTTAATTTCCTCGTGTTTACCATATCTGAGTAATTGAAATTTCTCATCGTTAAACTTTATATTGTTTTCTGTAGCCCACTGAAAGATTTGGTTGATGTCCGCCTGGAGCCTTGCAGTGTCTGCAATGGAAGACACTGTCATGCAGATTCGGGTGTCATCTGCAAAGGAAGACACCGTAGCTGCCTCGGACTTTACTCTGTTTACTACTATTCTCTGTGTTCTGTTAGTGAGGAAATTATAGATCCATCGACCAACTTTTCCCGTTATTCCTTTAGCACGCATTTTGTGCGCTATTACGCCATGGTCACACTTGTCGAAGGCTTTTGCATAGACTGTATATATTACATCTGCATTCTTTTTGTCTTCTAGCGCATCTAGGACCTTGTCGTAGTGATCCAATAGTTGAGACAGACAAGAGCGACCTGTTCTAAGCCCATGTTGCCCTGGGTTGTGTAATTGGTGGGTTTCTAGATGAGTGGTGATCTTGCTTCTTAGGACCCTTTCAAAGATTTTTATGATATGGGATGTTAATGCTATCGGTCTGTAGTTCTTTGCTGTTGCTTTACTGCCCCCTTTGTGGAGTGGGGCTATGTCTGTTGTTTTTAGTAACTGTGGGACGACCCCCGTGTCCATGCTCCCTCTCCATAGGATGGTAAAAGCTCGTGATAGGGGCTTCTTGCAGTTCTTGATGAACACGGAGTTCCATGAGTCTGGCCCTGGGGCTGAGTGCATGGGCATGTCATTTATCGCCTGTTCGAAGTCATTTGGCGTCAGGATAACATCAGATAGGCTTGTGTTAACCAAATTATGTGGCTCTCTCATAAAAAATTCATTTTGATCTTCGACTCTCAGTCTGGTTAGCGGCTTGCTAAAAACTGAGTCATATTGGGACTTGAGTAGCTCACTCATTTCCTTGCTGTCATCTGTGTAGGACCATCTTGTGCAAGAATGGTATATAATACCGACAAGATGAAATTAAGACACAGGTGCAACATCTGGGTATCTTTATTGTAGACGTTTCGCCATCCAGTGGCTTTATCAATACAAATTCTAGGACATAACTTGAAGAAAGTAGAACTATGTACAGAAGATGTACATAGTTCTACTTTCTTCAAGTTATGTCCTATGTACAGAAGATGTACATAGTTCTACTTTCTTCAAGTTATGTCCTAGAATTTGTATTGATAAAGCCACTGGATGGCGAAACGTCTACAATAAAGATACCCAGATGTTGCACCTGTGTCTTAATTTCAGAACCCATCTTGTTTAAATAGGGGCCCAATACTGGACGTTGTTCTCGACTTTGATTTGGCATAGGAGAAGAAATACTTTGGGTTTCTTTCGATTTCATTTATGGCTTTTAGTTCTTCCCGCGATTCCTGACTCCTATAAGATTCCTTTAGCTTAAGTTCGATGCTTGCTATTTCTCTGACCAGTGTCTCCCTACGCCTTTCAGATATATTGACCTCTTTTAGCCGCTGTTATTCTTTTCCGTCGCCTGTAAAGGGAGCGCCTGTCCCTTTCTATTTTACATCTACTCCTCCTTTTTCTTTGAGGAATAAGCCTTGTGTATACATCGAGCGCCACCGAGTTAATCTGTTCTAGGCATAAGTTGGGGTCTGTGTTACTTAGTATATCTTCCCAGCTTATATCAGTTAGGATTTGGTTTACTTGGTCCCACTTTATGTTTTTGTTATTGAAGTTGAATTTGGTGAATGCTCCCTCGTGACTAATCTCATTATGTCGGTCTGGGGCTCCGCGCATACATGTCTGAACCTCAATTATGTTGTGATCTGAGTATATTGTTTTTGATAGGGTGACATTTCGTATCAGATCATCATTGTTAGTGAAGATGAGGTCTAGTGTATTTTCCAGTCTAGTAGGCTCTATTATTTGCTGGTTTAAATTGAATTTTGTGCAGAGATTTAAAAGCTCGTGTGAGTGTGAGTTTTCATCAGAGCTGCCTCCTGGTGTTATTACTGCAACAATATTATTTGCTATATTCCTCCATTTTAGGTGCCTTAAGTTGAAATCCCCCAGGAGCAAGATGTTGGGTGCAGGAGCTGGAAGATTTTCCAGACAGTGGTCAATTTTTAACAGCTGTTCCTGGAATTGCTGGGATGTTGCATCCGGAGGCTTGTAGACTACCACAATGACTAGGTTTTGGTTCTCGATCTTTACTGCTAAAACTTCCACTACATCATTTGAGGCATTCAGCAGTTCTGTGCACACAAGTGACTCTGCAATGTACAAGTCAACTCCCTCCCCTTTTGTCTGTTCACTCTGTCGCATCTGTATAGGTTGTAACCTGGGATCCATATTTCGTTGTCCAAGTGATCCTTTATGTGGGTCTCAGTGAAAGCCGCGAACATTGCCTTTGCCTCTGCAAGCAGTCCACGGATGAAAGGTATTTTGTTGTTTGTTGCTGGCTTTAGACCCTGTATATTTGCAAAGAAGAATGTCATTGGACTGGTGGTATTGTTGGTACTGGGGGGGGGGGGGGGGTTCCGGCATTAGTAACTGTATCTGTTGGTTTGGAGTGGAGGCCATCGACTGTGGTTCCACTCCAGGAATGACTGGATTTGATGTACGATTTCTGCCATTTCCTGCCAGTTTTTTTTTTCTTCCTGGCACTAAAAAACCTCTCCCTCTTGAGTGGCTGTGGCTACCCAGGTTTTCCCATGGCCTGGATGTTTTGTATCTTTTTGTCCCCTTTAGATGGTATGCCTGGCAATTTAAGTTACAGCACAGTCTTTCCTGTACTGAAGAGGGACACATTTCAGGGTGAAAAAGCTTACAGGAAGGGAGTTTGCATTTTCCTGTTGTCATATGGGCATGGCATTTTCTAGGGTGATCATAGTTGCACGTCCCACCTGTTTTTCCAGATTTCCCATGCCAGCAGATACCAAGTGCATAGTATGTGCACAGGCTTGGTTTCCGTTTGCCTTGGGTTTCTGTTGATGCATGTTTCCCTGTCTTACTTCTATCCTCCCTAGCACCAACAAAGGAGCTCCCACCAGTTGTTTTTGGTAATATATCCTCACTATTGCTAGTGGAGTCCTCTTGTTTGCTATTTCCTGTGGTATTTCTAGTATGCAATATTGGTTTTATCTTATCTTTGACTACACTTGATTCCCCACTACGGCTCCTGTCTCCCATGAGCTCATTTATATGCATTCCATCCTGCGTACAATTCCCATGTATTGGTCTCCAGAAATTCAAAATTAATTTATTAGAAAAACTGGAACTTCAGTTTTGAGTAATATCCTCAAGGACATCCCTTCTGCACGCTGTCTTGCAGTTATGGGCGCTAAATATTATAGATGTTTCAGGCAAGGACCAGCTGGACCTACTCCCCATGTGTTGGTTACATAATGTCTAGGAAAATCATGAGGCTCCTCTTAGGTTTACCCATGTTACTGATACTTCCGATGAAGGTCTCACAAAGGTTATTCTAGATGTTCTTATTCAACTAATGATTTTAATGTCAAACTGCCACGTACAGGCCTATGCTGAGATAAGATTTGATTCGGATCATTAACCCCGAAGGCTTAATCACCCAGGATAACCCAAGAAAGGCAGTGCGTCATCGAGGGACTGTCTGTCTTATTTCCATTGTGGTCTTCAATCTTGTCCTCCAGGATGCGACCCACACCAGACGACTAACACCCAGGTACCTACTTGCTAGGTGAACAGGACAACAGGTGTAAGGAAACTCGTCGAAATGTTTCGAACTAGGGCTCTCCGCTTGTGAACCCCTCAAGGAAGGTTCCTTGATGTTGGTGAGGGGCTCTTGATTTAGGGAATTGGATCTGTGCTCCAGTTCCCCGAATTAAGCCTGAATGTCTTCCACATTCCCCCCCCCCAGGCGCTGTATAATCCTCCGGGTTTAGCGCTTCCCCCTTGATTACAATAATAATCCGCTTGTGAAGCGAGAGCTCTGTCTGACTTTTTTGAGTTATCCTAGGTTCTCTACACATATGCTGCTATGTATGATAATTCTATGTAACTGTATTTGTGTATACCTGGCGAGTGGCCCGGTGGCCTGGTGGCTAAAGCTCCCGCTTCACACACGGTGGGCCCGGGTTCGATTCCCGGCGGGTGGAAACATTCGACACGTTTCCTTACACCTGTTGTCCTGTTCACCTAGCAGCAAATAGGTACCTGGGTGTTAGTCGACTGGTGTGGGTCGCATTCTGGGGGACAAGATTAAGGACCCCAATGGAAATAAGTTAGACAGTCCTCGATGACGCACTGACTTTCTTGGGTTATCCTGGGTGGCTAACCCTCCGGGGTTAAAAATCCGAACGAAATCTTATCTTACTAGCCTTGCCACCCAGGCCACGGAGCCCCGGTGGAAGTGTAACATATAAATGTGGCCAGCAGCTTTACCTGTGCAATGGTTTGCACATTGCCTTAATCTTCCACTGTAAGATAACACTCGTCAGTGAAAGTTAATGTAAGAGGCTCTGGACTTCACAGGGTAACTAACATATTTCGTTTAAAATTCTCAAAAAAGAGCAGTGTGTTGCCATCAGTAATCAATGCCACTGCTCCAGGTCACATGGATACTTCACTTACCATACACCACCACTTGCTAGACATACTGAACAAGTTGCATTAAAAAGTGTATTGGTCCAACTATGAACACATTAGAGAATGTCAGGAGCTGTGACCCATGAGAACTGGAAGCAGAGCAAGTTGCATGCTTCTCACTTAGCTAACCAGTACTAGTACACACAATCCTCCCTGACCAGTACACAGCAATCTCTGACCAGTGTACAGCACTCTCTCTGACCAGTACACAGAACCCTCCCTGACCACTACACAGCACACTCTCTGACCAGTACACAACACTGGTCAGTACACAGAACCCTCCCTGACCAATAAACAGCACTCTCTCTAACCAGTACACAGCACTCTCTCTAACCAGTATACAGCACTCTCTGACCAGTACACAGCACTCTCACTGGTGGCTAACGCTCTCGCTTCACACGGCGAGGGTCTGGGTTCGATTCCCAGCCAGAGTAGAAACATTGGACGTGTTTCTTTCCACCTGTTGTCTATGTTCCCCATCAGTAAAATGGGTACCTGGGTGTTAGTCGACTGGTGTGGGTCGCATCCTGGGACACTGACCTAATTTACCCGAAATGTACCGAAATGCGGAGCATAACAAGGGACTTTCTATATAGTAGTATGTCATTGTTGTCAGCTAGGACTGTATACCTTGTACTTGTACTTGTAGTAAATTAAGATATTATTATTAGTAGTAGTAGTAGTACACAGAACTCTCCCTGACCAGTACACAGCACTCTCTCACCAGTATACAGCACTCTCTCTCCAGTACAAAGAACCCTCCCTGACCAGTACACAGTACTCACCCTGCCCAGTCTACAGCACTTTCCCTGACCAGTACACATCACTCTCCCTGACCAGTACACAGCACTCTCCCTGAAAAGTACACTGCACTCTCTGGCCATTGTTATTATAATCAAAAAGAAGTGCTAAACTACTCTCTGACCAGTACACAGCACTCTCCCTGACCAGTGCACAGCACTCCCTGACCAGTACACAGCATTCTCCCTAACCAGTACACAGCACTCTCCCTTACCAGTACACAGCACTCTCCCTTACCAGTACACAGCACTCCCTGACCAGTACACAACATTCTCCCTAACCAGTACACAGCACTCTCCCTTACCAGTACACAGCACTCTCCCTTACCAGTACACAGCACTCACTCTGACCAGTACACAGCACTCTCCCTGACCAGTACACAGCACTCTCCTTGACCAGTACACAGCACTTACCCTGACCAGTACACAGCACTCACCCTGACTGGTACACAGCACTCACTCTGACCAGTACACAGCACTCTCCCTAACCAGTACACAGGACTCACCCTGACTGGTACACAGCACTCACCCTGACTGGTACACAGCACTCACCCTGACCAGTACACAGCACTCACCCTGACTGGTACACAGCACTCACCCTAACCAATACACAGCACTCACCCTGACCAGTACACAGCACTCTCCTTGACCAGTACACAGCACTCACCCTGACCAGTACACAGCACTCACCCTGACCAGTACACAGCACTCACCCTGACTGGTACACAGCACTCACCCTAACCAATACACAGCACTCACCCTGACCGGTACACAGCACTCACCCTAACCAATACACAGCACTCACCCTGACCAGTACACAGCACTCACCCTGACCAGTACACAGCACTCACCCTGACCAGTACACAGCACTCACCCTGACTGGTACACAGCACTCACCCTAACCAATACACAGCACTCACCCTGACTGGTACACAGCACTCACCCTGACCAGTACACAGCACTCACCCTGACCAGTACACAGCACTCAAGTTTTATCACTGCATCAGTATAGGATAACTATGCTTAGTCTAATGACAGAGATGTTACCTATTATTGTAGTTATCATTATGCTTTAAAATTAAGAATTTTGATTATTATAAGTAAAAAGAAGAGCTAAACCTACAAGGGTCATAAGAATTTTGAAAAGAAATGAATAGACTACAAAACAACAGATGCTACGATAAAATAAGCCCTGTTTAAGTAATAAGTGATGCCTTTTAATGTAGTAATAAATTACACCTTTTAAATGTGCTCATTTCCCCTGATGCTACGACCTGGTTTTTCATACCACTGATGAGGTCATGTGATGTAGCAAATCAGTGTCAGTTAAGAAAATTTAAATCTCTGTAAGGGTTGATTGTTATTATTACAGGTCCACTTCCCTTTATCCGAAACCCTTGGGGCCAGTAGTGTTTTGAATTTCAAAATGAAGGTGGGGTCTAGGGCAGAATCCCCATAATCACACATTAGCACTGCAGCAAAAACGTATGAATACTCACACTAAGCGGGATAAATAAAGACTACAAATACTAATACAGTTAATTTATGGAGTAATACAGTGGACCCTCGGTTATCGGCCGTTCTGGATATTGGCCAATTTGGTTTTCACCCACTTATCGGCCATTATTTCAGAGATCAGCTGTATTAGACGTGTCCACCGGCCGCTCCACGGCATTCGTGAGTCAGTCTGGCTGTGTTTTTGGGCGAGTGAGGAAGTCTCCGCGCATTCATCCAAACATTTCTCTGTAATCCATTGTTGTTTGTGGTTATTGATTGAATGCAATTGTGAAATAAGCCACCATGGGCCCAAAGAAAGTTCCTAGTAAAGTTCCTTCAGTAAAGAAAGTGAGAAACACAATGGGATTTAAGAAAGAAATTGTTGAAAAGTATGAGAGTGGTGTACGTGTGCTTGAGCTTGCCAGGATGTATGAGAAATCCAAATCAACAATCACTTCCATCCTGACAAAGAAAGTAGAAATCAAGGAAGTAGCAAGACCTTCATCTGGAACAGCAACACACCACAGCTGAGGAAATTGGTTCAGAGGAGGAGGAAGAGGGAGGAGAATGTGCCTTCTTCAGTGATTAAGGACATTGTGCAAAGTGGAAGGAGGTGCAAACTTTTGTTGAAAAATGTCACCCTGACCAAGCCATATCTGCAACATGTTCTGTGACAAAAACTTTGTCCCACTTCAGGCAAATCTTAAAGAGATGCCAGAAACAGAGCTCTCTGGTTAGTTTTTTTTTGTGCGACAGGGGTGCAGTGACTCTCAAGCTGGTCCTAGTGACAGTAAAAGACAAAGAAGGGATATAACCCCAGAGAGGGATTTGATACCTTTAGTCCTAATGGAAGGGAATTCCCCTTCCAAACAATAATCAGTCCTCCCTCTCTCCTCCTTCCTGTCTTCCATAAGCCAACAAGTCTTCAATGAAGGTATGTAATAGTGATTTAAATGTTCATTTATTGTACAGTACAGTGGACCCTCGGCATTCGATACTAATCCGTTCCTGAGAGCTATCGAATGTCGAAAATATCGAAAGTTGAATTAATTTTCCCCATAAGAAATAATGGAAATCAAATAAATCCGTGCAAGACACCCAAAAGTATGAAAAAAAAAATTTTACCAGATGAAATATTAAGTTTAATGCAATAGAATAATTACAATAACAACAATAACAATGGAATAATAACAATAGAATAATTGACACTTACCTTTAATGAAGATCTGGTGATGATTGATGGGATGGGAGGAGGGGAGAGTGTCGAAGTTGTTACTGTTTAGAAGGGGAATCCCCTTCCGTTAGGACTTGAGGTAGCAAGTCCTTTTCCGGGGTTACTTCCTTTCTTTTTTTAATGCCACTGGGACCAGCTTGAGAGTCACTGGACCTCTGTTGCCATTCCTTTAAGATTTGTTTAAAATGGGCCATAACATTGTCATTGTAATAGTCACCAGCACGGCTTGCAATAGCTGTGTTAGGGTGATTTTCATCCATAAAGGTTTGCAGTTCAACCCACTTTGCACACATTTCCTTAATTTTTGAAGTAGGCACAATGGAGTCCACAACTGGCATAGGCTTCTCAGGGTTAGCCCCAAACCCTTCAAAATCTTTCTTAATTTCCATACTAATTCTCACCCTTTTTATCACAGGGTTGGCACTAGAAGCTTTCTTGGGGCCCATGGTAACTTATTTTGCAGAAACAAGCACCAAAAACAGTGATAATATGGATAATATGGAATGTACCGAATGTATCCTTAGATGCGCGCACACTGGCTGGCTTATAAACACTGGCACACATGGGGCAGTTCAGGCCACACGTGGACATGTCTCGTACGAATCGTATCGAATGTCGGGTTTTCCATCGAATGTTGAGGCGAAATTTTTGCGTTAAAATGCATCGAATGTCGGATTTATCAAATGTCGATGCCATCGAATGTCGGGGGTCCACTGTATTTAGTTCTCATTGTTTTGTGTACGTAAAATTATAGTTACTCTTTAAAAAATGTATTTTTTGTTAATATTTTTAGGTGTCTGGAATGGATTAATTCTATTTACATTAATTCTTATGAGAAATATTATTTTGGTTTCAGCCATTTTGGATTTAGGCTGACCTTCTGGAATGAATTACAGCCGATAACTGAGGGTCCACTGTATATTGATAAATGAAATAGAATGGAACCCCGAGATTTGGCCGTAATCCGTTCCAGGAGCTAGGCCTAAACTCGAAACAGCCGAAAGGTGAAGCAATATTTCCCATAAGAAATAATGGAAATACAATTAATCCGTTCCAGACCCACAAAAATATTCACAAAATATACATTTTTTAAATAACTATAGTTTAACAAACACACAACAAATATAAATACCTAAATGAGTAATACAATACATAAATAAACATTTAAAATCACATTTACATACCTTGAACTTATTGTTTGGAAGGGGAATCCCCTTCCATAAAGACTTTAGGTAACAAGTCCTTATCTGGGGTTACTTCCCTTCTTTGTCTTTTAATGCCACTAGGACCAGCTTGAGAGTTACTGGACCCCTGTCTCACAAAATAAGTCAAGACTGCTCTGTTTCTGAAGTTGGACAAGGTTTTGTCCCTGAACATGTTGCAGATATGGCTTGTTTCAGCTTGGTCAGGGTGATACTTCTCAACAAAACTTTGCAACTAATTCCACTTTACACTCATGTCCTGAATCACTGAAGAAAGCACCTCCTTCGCTCCATCTTCCTCCTCCTCTGAAGCAAGTTCCTCAGCTGTGGTCTGATGCTGTTCCAGTTGAAGCTCTAGCAGTTTGTCAGTAGTTAGCTCTTCCCTGTGGTCCTCCACCAACTCTTCCACATCCTGGCCACTTGCATCCAGCCCCATGGACTTGCCCAATGCCAAAATACCTTCCACAACAGGGTCAGGGTCAGCCTCAAACCCTTCAAAATCCCTCTGGATAACACATTGTGGCCACAATTGTCTCCATGCAGAGTTCAAAGTCCTGGAAGTCACTCCCTCCCAAGCCTTATCTATAAGGCTTATGCAGTTAAACATAACATAAGAAAGGAGGAACACTGCAGCAGGCCTGTTGGCCCATACTAGGCAGGTCCTTTACAATTCATCCCACTAACAAAACATCTGCCCAACCCAATTTTCTATGCTGCCCACCCAGTTGTAGATATTGAAGTGATTCCTCCAGAACTCTCTTAGGGACAATTCAGTGACCGAGGTCACTTCAAAGCACCTTTCAAACATTGCTTTTGTGTAGAGTTTTTTGAAGTTAGAAATGACCTGCTGGTCCATGGGCTGGAGGAGAGGAGTGATGTTAGGAGGCAGAACTTCACTGTTATAAAACTGAAGTCCCTAGACAAGATGTTTACCAAGTTTGGAGGATGAGCAGGAGCATTGTCCATTACCAAGAGGCACTTGAGTGGCAAATTATTTTCCAGGACGTATATTTTCACACTCGGGCCAAACACTTCACGGACCTACTCTTTGAAAATTTGCCTCATGACCCAGGCCTTATGATTAGCTTTCCACAGCACACACAATTTACTTTTGATGACATTGTTTTTCTTGAACACTGGGATTTTCTGAGTGATACACCAGTAAAGGCTTCACTTTAAAATCCCCACTTGCATTAGCACAGAAC
>NW_027199880.1:0-27047 GCF_038502225.1 Cherax quadricarinatus | reverse complement strand
AAAAATACCTAAAGCATTGAAAAAATCGGAGAAATATGGTAAAAATGATGTTTTACTGCATATTTCGACGTTTTGGAGCATTTAGAACACTTTTCAAACAAACATTACTTTTTTAGCTAAAATACATTTATTTTCACACTTGAAATATGTATTGACACAATACTACACTAAAATGTCATATTTGCGTTACTTTCAGCATAAAATTCAATTCCATCACTAATTCTGATAAAAAATTTGGAAAATCCATGAATTTTAGTTAAAAAATCAGAGTTGTCTGAGAAACGTTCTAAATGCTTCAAATCGTCGAAATATGCAGTAAAACATCATGTTTGCACATTTTTCCGATTTTTTTCAATGCTTCAGGTATTTTTTAAAAAATATATGAAATATTCAAAATTATTTTTGAATTTGATCGAAATTTTATGGGATTTTTGAAAAATGTGTAATACATTGAAATGTTGAGAAATGCTCGAAAATTTCAATTCCATCAGTAAAAAATTTGAAAATCCATGAATTTTAGCTAAAAAAAATCAAGTTTTTCTGAGAAACGCTCTGAACCCTCGACATCTTCGAAATATGCAGTAAAACATCATTTTTGCACATTTTCCCGATTTTTTCAATGCTTCAGGTATTTTTAAAAATATATGAAATATTCTAAATTATTTCTGAATTCCATCGAAATTTTATTGGCTTTTCAAAAATATGTAATATACATTAAAATGTTGAAAAATGCTCGAAAATGTCAATTCCGTCAGTAATTGTGATAAAAAAGTTTGAAAATCCATGAATTTTACCTAAAAAATCAGTTTTTTTCTAAGAGTCGTTCTAAATGCTCTAAATCGTCGAAATATGCAGTAAAACATCATTTTTGAACTTTTTCCCGATTTTTTCAATGCTTCAAGAATTTTTGAAAAATACATGAAATATTCAAAATTATTTCTGAATTTCATCGAAATTTTAAGGGCTTTTTGAAAAAATATGTAATATATTTTAAAATGTTCAAAAATGTTCGAAAATTATATTTTTCGGTATGTTTTGACGATTCGAGGCTTTTCCAAGTATTTATTGACGGTTTAGTTCATTTGGAACATTTTTCTGACAAACAATATTTTTTAGCTAAAATACATGGGTTTTCACACTTTTTCATCAGATTTACTGCTACAATTGAATTTTATGCTAAAAGTAACCTAAAATATATATTTGTGAAGTATTCTGTTAAAAATACTTTTATCTTTGAAAAAATCGGAAAAATATGCTAAAATGATGTTTTACTGCATATTTCAACGATTTAGAGCATTTAGAACGTTTCTCAGACAAACCTGATTTTTTAGCTAAAATTCATATTTTTAAAGTTTTTGATCAGAATTACTGATGGAATTGGAATTTTCGAGCATTTTTCAACATTTTAAAGTATATTACATATTTTTCAAAAAGCCCATAAAATTTCCATGAAATTCAGAAATAATTTTGAATATTTCATGTTTTTTAAAAATACCTAAATCATTGAGAAATTCGGAAAAATATGGTAAAATGATGTTTTACTGCATATTTCGACGATTTGCAGCATTTAGAACACTTTTCAAACAAACCTTTCTTTTTTAGCTAAAATACATGGCTTTTCACACTTGAAATATGTATTGACACAATACTACTAAAAATTCAGGGTTGACTGAGAAACGTTCTAAATGCTTCAAATCGTCGAAATATGCAGTAAAACATCATTTTTGCACATTTTTCAGATTTTTACAATGCTTCAGGTGTTTTTAAAAAAAATGAAATATTCAAAATTATTTCTGAATTTCATCGAAATCTAATGGGCTTTTTGAAAAATATGTAATATACTTTAAAATGTTGAAAAATGCTAGAAAATTTTAATTCCATCAGTAAAAAAGTTTGAAAATCCATGAATTTTAGCTAAAAAATCAGGTTTTTCTGAGAAACGTTCTGGACGCTCGAAATCGTCGAAATATGCAGTAAAACATCATTTTTGCACATTTTACCGATTTTTCTATGCTTCAGATATTTTTAAAAATATATGAAATATTCTAAATTATTTCTGAATTTCATCGAAATTTTATTGGCTTTTCAAACATATGTAATATATTTTAAAATGTTGAAAAATGCTCGAAAATTATATTTTTTGGCATATTTTGACGATTCGAGGCTTTTCCAAGCATTTCTTGACGATTTAGTTCATTTGGAACATTTTTCTGACAAATCTTATTTTTCAGCTAAAATACATAGGTTCTCACACTTTTTCATCAGATTGACTGCTACAATTGAATTTTATGCAAAAAGTAAGTTAAAATATATTTTTGTGAAGTATTTTGTTAAAATACTTTTATCATTGAAAAAAATCGGAAAAATGTCCTAAAATCATGTTTTACTCCATATTGCGACGATTTAGAGAATTTAGAACGTTTTTCGGACAAACCTGATTCTTTAGCTAAAATTCATATATTTTCAATGTTTTTTATCAGAATTACTAATGGAATTAAAATTTTCGAGCATTTTTCAACATTTTAATGCATATTACATATTTTTCGAAAAGGCCATAAAGTTTCGATGAAAATGTTCAAAAATGATCGAAAATTATATTTTTGGGCATATTTTGACAATTCGAGGCTTTTCCAAGCATTTCTTGACTGATTTAGTTCATTTGGAACATTTTTCTGACAAACCTTATTTTTTAGCTAAAATACATGGGTTTTCACACTTTTTCATCAGATTTACTGCTACAATTGAATTTTATGCTAAAAGTAAGCTAAAATATATTTTTGTGAAGTATTTTGTTAAAAATACTTTTATCATTGAAAAAATCGGAAAAATATGCTAATATGATGTTTTACTACATATTTCGACGATTTAGAGCATTTAGAACGTTTCTCAGACAAACCTGATTTTTTAGCTGAAATTTCATAGATTTTCATAGTTTATTATCAGAATTATTGACAGAATTGAAATTTTCGAGCATTTTTCAACATTTTAAAGTATAATACATATTTTTCAAAAAGCCCATGAAATTTCGATGAAATTCAGAAATAATTTTAATATTTCATATATTTTTTAAAAATACCTGAAGCAAGATAAAAATCCCAAAAATATGGTAAAATGATGTTTCACTGCACATTTCGACTATTTGGAGCATTTAGAACACTTTTGAAACAGATCTTACTTTTTAGCTAAAATACTTGGATTTTCACACTTGAAATATGTATTGACACAAAACTACACTAAAATGTCAAATTTAAGATACTTTCAGCATAAAATTCAATTCCATCAGTAATTCTGATAAAAAAGTTTGAAAATGCATGAATTTTAGCTAAAAATTCAGGGTTGACTGAGAAACGTTCTAAATGCTTCAAATCGTCGAAATATGCAGTAAAACATCATTTTTGCACATATTCCCGATTTTATCAATGCTTCAGTTATTTTTTTAAATATTTGAAATATTCGAAATTATTCCTGAATTTCATCAAAATTTTATTTGCTTTTTGAAAAATATGTAATATACTTTAAAATGTTGAAAAATGCTCGAGAATTATATTATTGGGCATATTTTGACGATTCGAGGCTTTTCCAAGCATTTTTAACGATTTAGTTCATTTGGAACATTTTTTCTAACAAACCTTATTTTTTAGCTAAAACACATCGGTTTTTAGCACTTTTTCATCAGATTCACTACTATATTTGAATTTTATGCTAAAAGTAAGTTAAAAAATATTTTTCTGAAGAATTTTGTTAAAACGATTTAGTTCATTTGGAATGTTTTTCTAACAAAATTATTTTTTAGCTAAAACACTTCATTTTTTTAACACTTTTTCATCAGATTCACTGGTATATTTGAATTTTATGCTAAAAGTAAGTTAAAAAATATTTTTCTGAAGAATTTTGTTAAAATACTTTTATCATTGAAAAAATGGGAAATATATGCATTTTTAACGATTTAGTTCATTTGGAACGTTTTTCTAACAAACATTATGTTTTAGCTAAAACACATCGGTTTTTAACACTTTTTCATCAGATTCACTGCTATATTTGAATTTTATGCTAAAAGTAAGTTAAAAAATATTTTTGTGAAGAAATTTGTTAAAATACTTTTATCATTGAAAAAATCGGAAAAATATGCTAAAATGATGTTTTACTCCATATTTCGACGATTTAGAGCATTTAGAACGTTTCTCAAACAAACCTGATTTTTTAGCTAAGATTCATATATTTTCATGTATTTTTTAAAAATACCTAAAGCATTGAAAAAATCGGAAAAATATGGTAAAAATGATGTTTTACTGCATATTTCGACGTTTTGGAGCATTTAGAACACTTTTCAAACAAACATTACTTTTTTAGCTAAAATACATTTATTTTCACACTTGAAATATGTATTGACACAATACTACACTAAAATGTCATATTTGAGTTACTTTCAGCATAAAATTCAATTCCATCACTAATTCTGATAAAAAAAAATTGAAAATCCATGAATTTTAGTTAAAAAATCAGAGTTGTCTGAGAAACGTTCTAAATGCTTCAAATCGTCGAAATATGCAGTAAAACATCATGTTTGCACATTTTTTCCGATTTTTTCAATACTTCAGGTATTTTTTAAAAAATATATGAAATATTCAAAATTATTTTTGAATTTGATCGATATTTTATGTGATTTTTGAAAAATGTGTAATACATTGAAATGTTGAGAAATGCTCGAAAATTTCAATTCCATCAGTAAAAAATTTGAAAATCCATGAATTTTAGCTAAAAAATCAGGTTTTTCTGAGAAACGCTCTGAACCCTCGAATTCATCGAAATATGCAGTAAAACATCATTTTTGCACATTTTCCCGATTTTTTCAATACTTCAGGTATTTTTAAAAATATATGAAATATTCTAAATTATTTCTGAATTTCATCGAAATTTTATTGGCTTTTCAAAAATATGTAATATACATTAAAATGTTGAAAAATGCTCGAAAATGTCAATTCCGTCAGTAATTGTGATAAAAAAGTTTGAAAATCCATGAATTTTACCTAAAAAATCAGAAGAGTCGTTCTAAATGCTCTAAATCGTCGAAATATGCAGTAAAACATCATTTTTGAACTTTTTCCCGAAATGCTTCAAGAATTTTTAAAAAATATATGAAATATTCAAAATTATTTCTGAATTTCATCGAAATTTTAAGGGCTTTTTGAAAAAATATTTAATATATTTTAAAATGTTCAAAAATGTTCGAAAATTATATTTTTGGGCACATTTTGACGATTCGAGGCTTTTCCAAGCATTTCTTGACGATTTAGTTCATTTGGAACGTTTTTCTGACAAACCTTATTTTTCAGCTAAAATAAATGGGTTTTCACACTTTTTCATCAGATTCACTCCTACAATTGAATTTTATGCTAAAAGTAACCTAAAATATATTTTTGTGAAGTATTTTGTTAAAAATACTTTTATCATTGAAAAAAATCGGAAAAATATGCTAAAATGATGTTTTACTGCATATTTCGACGATATGGAGCATTTAGAACGTTTCTCAGACAAACCTGATTTTTTAGCTAAAATTCATATTTTCAAGCTTTTTTTTATCAGAATTACTGATGGAATTTAAATTTTCGAGCATTTTTCAACATTTTAAAGTATATTACATATTTTTCAAAAAGCCCATAAAATTTCCATGATATTCAGAAATAATTTTGAATATTTCATGTTTTTTAAAAATACCTAAATCATTGAGAAAATCGGAAAAATATGGTAAAATGATGTTTTACTGCATATTTCGACGATTTGCAGCATTTAGAACACTTTTCAAACAAACCTTTCTTTTATAGCTAAAATACATGGATTTTCATACTTGAAATATGTACTGACACAATACTACTAAAAATTCAGGGTTGACTGAGAAACGTTCTAAATGCTTCAAATCGTCGAAATATGCAGTAAAACATCATTTTTGCACATTTTTCCGATTTTTACTATGCTTCAGGTGTTTTTAAAAAAAATGAAATATTCAAAATTATTTCTGAATTTCATCGAAATCTAATGGGCTTTTTGAAAAATATGTAATATACTTTAAAATGTTGAAAAATGCTAGAAAATTTTAATTCCATCAGTAAAAAAGTTTGAAAATCCATGAATTTTAGCTAAAAAATCAGGTTTTTCTGAGAAACGTTCTGGACGCTCGAAATCGTCGAAATATGCAGTAAAACATCATTTTTGCACATTTTACCGATTTTTCTATGCTTCAGATATTTTTAAAAATATATGAAATATTCTAAATTATTTCTGAATTTCATCGAAATTTTATTGGCTTTTCAAACATATGTAATATACTTCAAAAATGTTGAAAAATGCTCGAAAATTATATTTTTAGGCATATTTTGACGATTCGAGGCTTTTCCAAGCATTTCTTGACGATTTAGTTCATTTGGAACATTTTTCTGACAAATCTTATTTTTCAGCTAAAATAGATAGGTTCTCACTTTTTCATCAGATTGACTGCTACAATTGAATTTTATGCAAAAAGTAAGTTAAAATATATTTTTGTGAAGTATTTTGTTAAAATACTTTTATCATTGAAAAAAATCGGAAAAATGTGCTAAAATCATGTTTTACTCCATATTGCGACGATTTAGAGAATTTAGAACGTTTTTCGGACAAACCTGATTCTTTAGCTAAAATTCATATATTTTCAATGTTTTTTATCAGAATTACTAATGGAATTGAAATTTTCGAGCATTTTTCAACATTTTAATGCATATTACATATTTTTCGAAAAGGCCATAAAGTTTCGAAAATGTTCCAAAATGATCGAAAATTATATTTTTGGGCATATTTTGACAATTCGAGGCTTTTCCAAGCATTTCTTGATGATTTAGTTCATTTGGATCATTTTTCTGACAAACCTTATTTTTTAGCTAAAATACATGGGTTTTCACTCTTTTTCATTAGATTTACTGCTACAATTGAATTTTATGCTAAAAGTAACCTAAAATATATTTTTGTGAAGTATTTTGTTAAAAATACTTTTATCATTGAAAAAATCGGAAAAATATGCTAATATGATGTTTTACTACATATTTCGACGATTTGGAGCATTTAGAACATTTCTCAGAAAAACCTGGTTTTTAGCAAAATTTCATAGATTTCCATAGTTTATTATCAAAATTATTGACGGAATTGAAATTTTCGAGCATTTTTCAACATTTTAAAGAATAATACATATTTTTCAAAAAGCTCATGAAATTTCGAAGAAATTCAGAAATAATTTTAATTGTTTCATATATTTTTTAAAAATACCTGAAGCAAGATAAAAATCCAAAAAATTTGGTAAAATGATGTATTACTGCATATTTCGACGATTTGGAGCATTTAGAACACTTTTTAAACAAATCTTACTTTTTAGCTAAAATACATGGATTTTCACACTTTAAATATATATTGACACAATACTTCACTAAAATGTCATATTTAAGATACTTTCAGCATAAAATTCAATTCTATTAGTAATTCTGATAAAAAAGTTTGAAAATCTATGAATTTTAGCTAAAAAATCAGGGTTGTCTGAGAAACGTTCTAAATGCTTCAAATCGTCGAAATATGCGGTAAAACATCATTTTTGCACATATTCCCGATTTTATCAATGCTTCAGTTATTTTTTAAAATATTTGAAATATTCGAAATTATTCCTGAATTTCATCAAAATTTTATTTGCTTTTTGAAAAATATGTAATATACTTTAAAATGTTGAAAACCGCTCGAGAATTATATTATTGGGCATATTTTGACGATTCGAGGCTTTTCCAAGCATTTTTAACGATTTAGTTTATTTGGAACGTTTTTCTAACAAACCTTATTTTTTAGCTAAAACACATCGGTTTTTAGCACTTTTTCATCAGATTCACTGCTATATTTGAATTTTATGCTAAAAGTAAGTTAAAAAATATTTTTCTGAAGAATTTTGTTAAAATACTTTTATCATTGAAAAAATCAGAAAAATATGCATTTTTAACGATTTAGTTCATTTGGAACGTTTTTCTAACAAACCTTATTTTCTAGCTAAAACACATCATTTTTTAACACTTTTTCATCAGATTCACTGGTATATTTGAATTTTATGCTAAAAGTAAGTTAAAAAATATTTTTCTGAATAATTTTGTTAAAATACTTTAATCATTGTAAAAATCGGATAAATATGCAGTTTTAAGGATTTAGTTCATTTGGAACATTTTTCTAACAAACCTTATTTTTTAGCTAAAACACATCGGTTTTTAACACTTTTTCATCAGATTCACTGCTATATTTGAATTTTATGCTAAAAGTAAGTTAAAAAATATTTTTGTGAAGAATTTTGTTAAAATACTTTTATCATTGAAAAAATCGGAAAAATATGCTAAAATGATGTTTTACTCCATATTTCGACGATCTAGAGCATTTAGAACGTTTCTCAAACAAACCTGATTTTTTAGCTAAGATTCATATATTTTCATGTATTTTTTAATAATACCTAAAGCATTGAAAAAATCGGAAAAATATGGTAAAAATTATGTTTTACTGCATATTTCGACGTTTTGGAGCATTTAGAACACTTTTCAAACAAACATTACTTTTTTAGCTAAAATACATGGATTTTCACACTTGAAATATGTATTGACACAATACTACACTAAAATGTCATATTTAAGTTACTTTCAGCATAAAGTTCAGTTCCAAATCAATAATATGCTGTTTGCATTTTTCCGATTTTTTTCAAAGGTAAGTATTCAAAATCAATAATTTTGAAAAATGTGTAATACTGAAATAGAAAAAAATTTCAATTCCATCAGTTTAGAAAATCCATGAATGTTAGCTAAAAAAAATCAAGTTTTTCTGAGAAACGTTCTAAATGCTCGAAATCGTCGAAATATGCAGTAAAACATCATTTTTCCACATTTTTCCGATTCAATGCTTCAGGTATTTTTAAAAATATATGAAATATTCAAATTATTTCTGAATTCTCGAAATTTTATTGGCTTTTCAAAAATATGTAATATACATTAAAATGTTGAAAAATGCTCGAAAATGTCAATTCCATCAGTAATTGTGATAAAAAAGTTTGAAAATCCATGAATTTTACCTAAAAAAATCAGTTTTTTTCTAAGAAAATGCACTAAATCGTCGAAATATGCAGTAAAACATTTTTTGAACTTCTTCCCGATTTTATCAATGCTTCAAGAATTTTTGAAAAATACATGAAATATTCAAAATTATTTCTGAATTTCATCGAAATTTTAAGGGCTTTTTGAAAAAATATGTAATATATTTTAAAATGTTCAAAAATGTTCGAAAATTATATTTTTGGGCATATTTTGACGATTCGAGGCTTTTCCAAGCATTTCTTGACGGTTTAGTTCATTTGGAACATTTTTCTGACAAACCTTATTTTTTAGCTAAAATACATGGGTTTTCACACTTTTTTATCAGATTCACTGCTATATTTGAATTTTATGCTAAAAGTAAGTTAAAATATATTTTTGTGAAGTATTTTGTTAAAAATACTTTAATCATTGAACAAATCGGAAAAATTTGCTATTATGTTTTACTGCATATTTCGACGATTTGGAGCATTTACAACGTTTCTCAGAAAAACCTGTTTTTTTAGCTAAAATTCATGGATTTTCATAGTTTTTTATCAGAATTATTGACGGAATTGAAATTTTCGAGCATTTTTTAACATTTTGAAGTATAATCCATATATTTTTCAAAAAGCCCATCAAATTTCGATGAAATTCAGAAATAATTTTAAATATTTCATATATTTTTTAAAAATACCTCAAGCATTGAAAAAATCCAAAAAATATGGTAAAATGATGTTTTACTGCATATTTCGACGATGTGGAGTATTTAGAACACTTTTCAAACAAATCTTACTTTTTAGCTTAAATACATGGATTTTCACACTTGAAATATGTATTGACACAATACTACACTAAAATGTCATAAAAATTCAATTCCAACAGTAATTCTGGTTGACTGAGCTAAACGTTGACTAAATGCTTCAAATCGTCGAAATATGCAGTAAAACATCATTTTTGCACATTTTTCCGATTATTACAATGCTTCAGGTGTTTGTAAAAAAAATGAAATATTCAAAATTATTTCTGAATTTCATCGAAATCTAATGGGCTTTTTGAAAAATATGTAATATACTTTAAAATGTTGAAAAATGCTCGAAAATTTTAATTCCATCAGTAAAAAAGTTTTAAAATCCATGAATTTTAGCTAAAAAATCAGGTTTTTCTCAGAAACGTTCTGGACGCTCGAAATCGTCGAAATATGCAGTAAAACATCATTTTTGCACATTTTCCCGATTTTTTCAATGCTTCAGGTATTTTTAATAATATATGAAATATTCTAAATTATTTCTGAATTTCATCGAAATTTTATTGGCTTTTCAAACATATGTAATATACTTTAAAATGTTGAAAAATGCTCGAAAATTATATTTTTAGGCATATTTTGACGATTCGAGGCTTTTCCAAGCATTTCTTGACGATTTAGTTCATTTGGAACGTTTTTCTGACAAATCTTATTTTTCAGCTAAAATACATAGGTTCTCACACTTTTTCATCAGATTGACTGCTACAATTGAATTTTATGCAAAAAGTAAGTTAAAATATATTTTTGTGAAGTATTTTGTTAAAATACTTTTATCATTGAAAAAAATAGGAAAAATGTGCTAAAATCATGTTTTACTCCATATTGCGACGATTTAGAGCATTTAGAACGTTTTTCGGACAAACCTGATTTTTTAGCTAAAATTCATATATTTTCAATGTTTTTTATCAGAATTACTAATGGAATTGAAATTTTCGAGCATTTTTCAACATTTTAATGCATATTACATATTTTTCGAAAAGGCCATAAAGTTTCGATGAAAATGTTCAAAAATGATCGAAAATTATATTTTTGGGCATATTTTGACAATTCGAGGCTTTTCCAAGCATTTCTTGATGATTTAGTTCATTTGGATCATTTTTCTGACAAACCTTATTTTTTAGCTAAAATACATGGGTTTTCACTCTTTTTCATTAGATTTACTGCTACAATTGAATTTTATGCTAAAAGTAAGCTAAAATATATTTTTGTGAAGTATTTTGTTAAAAATACTTTTATCATTGAAAAAATCGGAAAAATATGCTAATATGATGTTTTACTACATATTTCGACGATTTGGAGCATTTAGAACGTTTCTCATAAAAACCTGGTTTTTTAGCAAAATTTCATAGATTTCCATAGTTTATTATCAGAATTATTGACGGAATTGAAATTTTCGAGCATTTTTCAACATTTTAAAGAATAATACATATTTTTCAAAAAGCCCATGAAATTTCGAAGAAATTCAGAAATAATTTTAATTATTTCATATATTTTTTAAAAATACCTGAAGCAAGATAAAAATCCAAAAAATTTGGTAAAATGATGTATTACTGCATATTTCGACGATTTGGAGCATTTAGAACACTTTTTAAACAAATCTTACTTTTTAGCTAAAATACATGGATTTTCACACTTGAAATATATATTGACACAATACTTCACTAAAATGTCATATTTAAGATACTTTCAGCATAAAATTCAATTCTATTAGTAATTCTGATAAAAAAGTTTGAAAATCTATGAATTTTAGCTAAAAAATCAGGGTTGTCTGAGAAACGTTCTAAATGCTTCAAATCGTCGAAATATGCAGTAAAACATCATTTTTGCACATATTCCCGATTTTATCAATGCTTCAGTTATTTTTTAAAATATTTGAAATATTCGAAATTATTCCTGAATTTCATCAAAATTTTATTTGCTTTTTGAAAAATATGTAATATACTTTAAAATGTTGAAAAATGCTCGAGAATTATATTATTGGGCATATTTTGACGATTCGAGGCTTTTCCAAGCATTTTTAACGATTTAGTTTATTTGGAACGTTTTTCTAACAAACCTTATTTTTTAGCTAAAACACATCGGTTTTTAACACTTTTTCATCAGATTCACTGGTATATTTGAATTTTATGCTAAAAGTAAGTTAAAAAATATTTTTCTGAAGAATTTTGTTAAAATACTTTTATCATTGTAAAAATCGGATAAATATGCAGTTTTAACGATTTAGTTCATTTGGAACGTTTTTCTAACAAACCTTATTTTTTAGCTAAAACACATCGGTTTTTAACACTTTTTCATCAGATTCACTGCTATATTTGAATTTTATGCTAAAAGTAAGTTAAAAAATATTTTTGTGAAGAATTTTGTTAAAATACTTTTATCATTGAAAAAATCGGAAAAATATGCTAAAATGATGTTTTACTCCATATTTCGACGATCTAGAGCATTTAGAACGTTTCTCAAACAAACCTGATTTTTTAGCCAAGATTCATATATTTTCATGTATTTTTTAAAAATACCTAAAGCATTGAAAAAATCGGAAAAATATGGTAAAAATGATGTTTTACTGCATATTTCGACATTTTGGAGCATTTAGAACACTTTTCAAACAAACATTACTTTTTTAGCTAAAATACATGGATTTTCACACTTGAAATATGTATTGACACAATACTACCCTAAAATTTCATATTTAAGTTACTTTCAGCATAAAATTCAATTCCATCAATAATTCTGATAAAAAAGTTATCAAATCGTCGAAATATGCAGTAAAACATCATGTTTGCACATTTTTCCGATTTTTTTCAATGCTTCAGGTATTTTTTAAAAAATATATGAAATATTCAAAATTATTTTTGAATTTGATCGAAATTTTATGGGATTTTTGAAAAATGTGTAATACATTGAAATGTTGAGAAATGCTCGAAAATTTCAATTCCATCAGTAAAAAATTTGAAAATCCATGAATTTTAGCTAAAAAAATCAAGTTTTTCTGAGAAACGCTCTCAACCCTCGACATCTTCGAAATATGCAGTAAAACATAATTTTTGCACATCTTCCCGATTTTTTCAATGCTTCAGGTATTTTTGAAAATATATGAAATATTCTAAATTATTTCTGAATTCCATCGAAATTTTATTGGCTTTTCAAAAATATGTAATATACATTAAAATGTTGAAAAATGCTCGAAAATGTCAATTCAGTCAGTAATTGTGATAAAAAAGTTTGAAAATCCATGAATTTTACCTAAAAAATCAGTTTTTTTCTAAGAGTCGTTCTAAATGCTCTAAATCGTCGAAATATGCAGTAAAACATCATTTTTGCACATATTCCCGACTTTATCAATGCTTCAGTTATTTTTTAAAATATTTGAAATATTCGAAATTATTCCTGAATTTCATCAAAATTTTAAGGGCTTTTTGAAAAATATGTAATATACCTTAAAATGTTGAAAAATGCTCGAAAATTATATTTTTGGGCATATTTTGACGATTCGAGGCTTTTCCAAGCATTTCTTAACTATTTAGTTCATTTGGAACATTTTTCTGACAAACCTTATTTTTTAGCTAAAATACATGGGTTTTTAAACTTTTTTATCAGATTCACTGCTATATTTGAATTTTATGCTAAAAGTAAGTTAAAATATATTTTTGTGAAGTATTTTGTTAAAATACTTTGATCATTGAAAAAATCGGCAAAATATGCTAAAATCATGTTTTACTCCATATTTCGACGATTTAGAGCATTTAGAACATATCTCAGACAAACCTGATTTTTTAGCTAAAATTCATATATTTTCAAAGTTTTTTATCAGAATTACTGATGGAATTGAAATTTTCGAGCATTTTTCAACATTTTAATGTATAATCCATATATTTTTCAAAAAGCCCATCAAATTTCGATGAAATTCAGAAATAATTTTAAATATTTCATATATTTTTTAAAAATACCTCAAGCATTGAAAAAATCCCAAAAATATGGTAAAATGATGTTTTACTGCATATTTCGACGATTTGGAGCATTTAGAACACTTTTGAAACAAATCTTACTTTTTAGCTAAAATACTTGGATTTTCACACTTGAAATATGTATTGACACAAAACTACACTAAAATGTCATAAAGATACTTTCAGCATAAAATTCAATTCCAACAGTAATTCTGATAAAAAAGTTTGAAAATGCATGTATTTTAGCTAAAAATTCAGTTGACTGAGAAACGTTCTAAATGCTTCAAATCGTCGAAATATGCAGTAAAACATCATTTTTGCACATTTTTCCGATTTTTACAATGCTTCAGGTGTTTTTAAAAAAAATGAAATATTCAAAATTATTTCTGAATTTCATCGAAATCTAATGGGCTTTTTGAAAAATATGTAATATACTTTAAAATGTTGAAAAATGCTCGAAAATTTTAATTCCATCAGTAAAAAAGTTTGAAAATCCATGAATTTTAGCTAAAAAATCAGGTTTTTCTGAGAAACGTTCTGGACGCTCGAAATCGTCGAAATATGCAGTAAAACATCATTTTTGCACATTTTCCCGATTTTTTCAATGCTTCAGGTATTTTTAAAAATATATGAAATATTCTAAATTATTTCTGAATTTCATCGAAATTTTATTGGCTTTTCAAACATATGTAATATACTTTAAAATGTTGAAAAATGCTCGAAAATTATATTTTTAGGCATATTTTGACGATTCGAGGCTTTTCCAAGCATTTCTTGACGATTTAGTTCATTTGGAACGTTTTTCTGACAAATCTTATTTTTCAGCTAAAATACATAGGTTCTCACACTTTTTCATCAGATTGACTGCTACAATTGAATTTTATGCAAAAAGTAAGTTAAAATATATTTTTGTGAAGTATTTTGTTAAAATACTTTTATCATTGAAAAAAATCGGAAAAATGTGCTAAAATCATGTTTTACTCCATATTGCGACGATTTAGAGCATTTAGAACGTTTTTCGGACAAACCTGATTTTTTAGCTAAAATTCATATATTTTCAATGTTTTTTATCAGAATTACTAATGGAATTGAAATTTTCGAGCATTTTTCAACATTTTAATGCATATTACATATTTTTCGAAAAGGCCATAAAGTTTCGATGAAAATGTTCAAAAATGATCGAAAATTATATTTTTGGGCATATTTTGACAATTCGAGGCTTTTCCAAGCATTTCTTGATGATTTAGTTCATTTGGATCATTTTTCTGACAAACCTTATTTTTTAGCTAAAATACATGGGTTTTCACTCTTTTTCATTAGATTTACTGCTACAATTGAATTTTATGCTAAAAGTAACCTAAAATATATTTTTGTGAAGTATTTTGTTAAAAATACTTTTATCATTGAAAAAATCGGAAAAATATGCTAATATGATGTTTTACTACATATTTCGACGATTTGGAGCATTTAGAACGTTTCTCATAAAAACCTGGTTTTTTAGCAAAATTTCATAGATTTCCATAGTTTATTATCAGAATTATTGACGGAATTGAAATTTTCGAGCATTTTTCAACATTTTAAAGAATAATACATATTTTTCAAAAAGCCCATGAAATTTCGAAGAAATTCAGAAATAATTTTAATTATTTCATATATTTTTTAAAAATACCTGAAGCAAGATAAAAATCCAAAAAATTTGGTAAAATGATGTATTACTGCATATTTCGACGATTTGGAGCATTTAGAACACTTTTTAAACAAATCTTACTTTTTAGCTAAAATACATGGATTTTCACACTTGAAATATATATTGACACAATACTTCACTAAAATGTCATATTTAAGATACTTTCAGCATAAAATTCAATTCTATTAGTAATTCTGATAAAAAAGTTTGAAAATCTATGAATTTTAGCTAAAAAATCAGGGTTGTCTGAGAAACGTTCTAAATGCTTCAAATCGTCGAAATATGCAGTAAAACATCATTTTTGCACATATTCCCGATTTTATCAATGCTTCAGTTATTTTTTAAAATATTTGAAATATTCGAAATTATTCCTGAATTTCATCAAAATTTTATTTGCTTTTTGAAAAATATGTAATATACTTTAAAATGTTGAAAAATGCTCGAGAATTATATTATTGGGCATATTTTGACGATTCGAGGCTTTTCCAAGCATTTTTAACGATTTAGTTCATTTGGAACGTTTTTCTAACAAACCTTATTTTTTAGCTAAAACACATCGGTTTTTAGCACTTTTTCATCAGATTCACTGCTATATTTGAATTTTATGCTAAAAGTAAGTTAAAAAATATTTTTCTGAAGAATTTTGTTAAAATACTTTTATCATTGAAAAAATCGGAAAAATATGCATTTTTAACGATTTAGTTCATTTGGAACGTTTTTCTAACAAACCTTATTTTTTAGCTAAAACACATCGGTTTTTAACACTTTTTCATCAGATTCACTGGTATATTTGAATTTTATGCTAAAAGTAAGTTAAAAAATATTTTTCTGAAGAATTTTGTTAAAATACTTTTATCATTGAAAAAATCGGAAAAATATGCATTTTTAACGATTTAGTTCATTTGGAACGTTTTTCTAACAAACCTTATTTTTTAGCTAAAACACATCGGTTTTTAACACTTTTTCATCAGATTCACTGCTATATTTGAATTTTATGCTAAAAGTAAGTTAAAAAATATTTTTGTGAAGAATTTTGTTAAAATACTTTTATCATTGAAAAAATCGGAAAAATATGCTAAAATGATGTTTTACTCCATATTTCGACGATTTAGAGCATTTAGAACGTTTCTCAAACAAACCTGATTTTTTAGCTAAGATTCATATATTTTCATGTATTTTTTAAAAATACCTAAAGCATTGAAAAAATCGGAAAAATATGGTAAAAATGATGTTTTACTGCATATTTCGACGTTTTGGAGCATTTAGAACACTTTTCAAACAAACATTACTTTTTTAGCTAAAATACATTTATTTTCACACTTGAAATATGTATTGACACAATACTACACTAAAATGTCATATTTGAGTTACTTTCAGCATAAAATTCAATTCCATCACTAATTCTGATAAAAAAATTTGAAAATCCATGAATTTTAGTTAAAAAATCAGAGTTGTCTGAGAAACGTTCTAAATGCTTCAAATCGTCGAAATATGCAGTAAAACATCATGTTTGCACATTTTTCCGATTTTTTTCAATGCTTCAGGTATTTTTTAAAAAATATATGAAATATTCAAAATTATTTTTGAATTTGATCGAAATTTTATGGGATTTTTGAAAAATGTGTAATACATTGAAATGTTGAGAAATGCTCGAAAATTTCAATTCCATCAGTAAAAAATTTGAAAATCCATGAATTTTAGCTAAAAAATCAGGTTTTTCTGAGAAACGCTCTGAACCCTCGAAATCTTCCATATATGCAGTAAAACATCATTTTTGCACATTTTCCCGATTTTTTCAATGCTTCAGGTATTTTTAAAAATATATGAAATATTCTAAATTATTTCTGAATTTCATCGAAATTTTATTGGCTTTTCAAAAATATGTAATATACATTAAAATGTTGAAAAATGCTCGAAAATGTCAATTCCGTCAGTAATTGTGATAAAAAAGTTTGAAAATCCATGAATTTTACCTAAAAAATCAGTTTTTTTCTAAGAGTCGTTCTAAATGCTCTAAATCGTCGAAATATGCAGTAAAACATCATTTTTGAACTTTTTCCCGATTTTTTCAATGCTTCAAGAATTTTTGAAAAATACATGAAATATTCAAAATTATTTCTGAATTTCATCGAAATTTTAAGGGCTTTTTGAAAAAATATGTAATATATTTTAAAATGTTCAAAAATGTTCGAAAATTATATTTTTCGGCATATTTTGACGATTCGAGGCTTTTCCAAGCATTTCTTGACGGTTTAGTTCATTTGGAACATTTTTCTGACAAACAATATTTTTTAGCTAAAATACATGGGTTTTCACACTTTTTCATCAGATTTACAGCTACAATTGAATTTTATGCTTAAAGTAAGCTAAAATATATTTTTGTGAAGTATTCTGTTAAAAATACTTTTATCTTTGAAAAAATCGGAAAAATATGCTAAAATGATGTTTTACTGCATATTTCAACGATTTAGAGCATTTAGAACGTTTCTCAGACAAACCTGATTTTTTAGCTAAAATTCATATTTTCAAAGTTTTTTATCAGAATTACTGATGGAATTGGAATTTTCGAGCATTTTTCAACATTTTAAAGTATATTACATATTTTTCAAAAAGCCCATAAAATTTCCATGAAATTCAGAAATAATTCTGAATATTTCATGTTTTTTTAAAAATACCTAAATCATTGACAAAATCGGAAAAATATGGTAAAACGATGTTTTACTGCATATTTCGACGATTTGCAGCATTTAGAACACTTTTCAAACAAACCTTTCTTTTTTAGCTAAAATACATGGATTTTCACACTTGAAATATGTAAAAATTGACACAATACTACAAAAATTCTACTGAAAACATGGGTTTTCTAAATGCTCAAATATATTAAAAAATACATCATTTTTGCACATTTTTCCGACAATGCTTCAGGTGTTTTCAAAAAAAAGTTCAATTCCATCAAAATAATTCTGATAAAAAAGTTATGAAAATCCATGAATTTTAGCTAAAAAATCAAGTTTTTCTGAGAAACGTTCTAAATGCTCGAAATCGTCGAAATATGCAGTAAAACATCATTTTTGCACATGAAATATTCGAAATTATTTCTGAATTTCATCAAAATTTTATTTCCTTTTTGAAAAATATGTAATATACCTTAAAATGTTGAAAAATGCTCGAAAATTATATTTTTGGGCATATTTTGACGATTCGAGGCTTTTCCAAGCATTTCTTAACTATTTAGTTCATTTGGAAAGTTTTTCTGACAAACCTTATTTTTTAGCTAAAATACATGGGTTTTTAACACTTTTTTATCAGATTCACTGCTATATTTGAATTTTATGCTAACAGTATGTTAAAATATATTTTTGTGAAGTATTTTGTTAAAATACTTTGATCATTGAAAAAATCGGCAAAATATGCTAAAATCATGTTTTACTCCACATTTCGACGATTTAGAGCATTTAGAACGTATCTCAGACAAACCTGATTTTTTAGCTAAAATTCATATATTTTCAAAGTTTTTTATCAGAATTACTGATGGAATTGAAATTTTCGAGCATTTTTCAACATTTTAATGTTTAATCCATATATTTTTCAAAAAGCCCATCAAATTTCGATGAAATTCAGAAATAATTTTAAATATTTCATATATTTTTTAAAAATACCTCAAGCCTTGAAAAAATCCCAAAATATGGTAAAATGATGTTTTACTGCATATTTCGACGATTTGGAGCATTTAGAACACTTTTGAAACAAATCTTACTTTTTAGCTAAAATACTTGGATTTTCACACTTGAAATATGTATTGACTCAAAACTACACTAAAATGTCATATCTAAGATACTTTCAGCATAAAATTCAATTCCATGACTAATTCTGATAAAAAAGTTTGAAAATGCATGTATTTTAGCTAAAAATTCAGGTTTGACTGAGAAACGTTCTAAATGCTTCAAATCGTCGAAATATGCAGTAAAACATCATTTTTGCACATTTTTCCGATTTTTACAATGCTTCAGGTGTTTTTAAAAAAAATGAAATATTCAAAATTATTTCTGAATTTCATCGAAATCTAATGGGCTTTTTGAAAAATATGTAATATACTTTAAAATGTTGAAAAATGCTCGAAAATTTTAATTCCATCAGTAAAAAAGTTTGAAAATCCATGAATTTTAGCTAAAAAATCAGGTTTTTCTGAGAAACGTTCTGGACGCTCGAAATCGTCGAAATATGCAGTAAAACATCATTTTTGCACATTTTCCCGATTTTTTCAATGCTTCAGGTATTTTTAAAAATATATGAAATATTCTAAATTATTTCTGAATTTCATCGAAATTTTATTGGCTTTTCAAACATATGTAATATACTTTAAAATGTTGAAAAATGCTCGAAAATTATATTTTTAGGCATATTTTGACGATTCGAGGCTTTTCCAAGCATTTCTTGACGATTTAGTTCATTTGGAACGTTTTTCTGACAAATCTTATTTTTCAGCTAAAATACATAGGTTCTCACACTTTTTCATCAGATTGACTGCTACAATTGAATTTTATGCAAAAAGTAAGTTAAAATATATTTTTGTGAAGTATTTTGTTAAAATACTTTTATCATTGAAAAAAATCGGAAAAATGTGCTAAAATCATGTTTTACTCCATATTGCGACGATTTAGAGCATTTAGAACGTTTTTCGGACAAACCTGATTTTTTAGCTAAAATTCATATATTTTCAATGTTTTTTATCAGAATTACTAATGGAATTGAAATTTTCGAGCATTTTTCAACATTTTAATGCATATTACATATTTTTCGAAAAGGCCATAAAGTTTCGATGAAAATGTTCAAAAATGATCGAAAATTATATTTTTGGGCATATTTTGACAATTCGAGGCTTTTCCAAGCATTTCTTGATGATTTAGTTCATTTGGATCATTTTTCTGACAAACGTTATTTTTTAGCTAAAATACATGGGTTTTCACTCTTTTTCATTAGATTTACTGCTACAATTGAATTTTATGCTAAAAGTAAGCTAAAATATATTTTTGTGAAGTATTTTGTTAAAAATACTTTTATCATTGAAAAAATCGGAAAAATGCTAATATGATGTTTTACTACATATTTCGACGATTTGGAGCATTTAGAACGTTTCTCATAAAAACCTGGTTTTTTAGCAAAATTTCATAGATTTCCATAGTTTATTATCAGAATTATTGACGGAATTGAAATTTTCGAGCATTTTTCAACATTTTAAAGAATAATACATATTTTTCAAAAAGCCCATGAAATTTCGAAGAAATTCAGAAATAATTTTAATTATTTCATATATTTTTTAAAAATACCTGAAGCAAGATAAAAATCCAAAAAATTTGGTAAAATGATGTATTACTGCATATTTCGACGATTTGGAGCATTTAGAACACTTTTTAAACAAATCTTACTTTTTAGCTAAAATACATGGATTTTCACACTTGAAATATATATTGACACAATACTTCACTAAAATGTCATATTTAAGATACTTTCAGCATAAAATTCAATTCTATTAGTAATTCTGATAAAAAAGTTTGAAAATCTATGAATTTTAGCTAAAAAATCAGGGTTGTCTGAGAAACGTTCTAAATGCTTCAAATCGTCGAAATATGCAGTAAAACATCATTTTTGCACATATTCCCGATTTTATCAATGCTTCAGTTATTTTTTAAAATATTTGAAATATTCGAAATTATTCCTGAATTTCATCAAAATTTTATTTGCTTTTTGAAAAATATGTAATATACTTTAAAATGTTGAAAAATGCTCGAGAATTATATTATTGGGCATATTTTGACGATTCGAGGCTTTTCCAAGCATTTTTAACGATTTAGTTCATTTGGAACGTTTTTCTAACAAACCTTATTTTTTAGCTAAAACACATCGGTTTTTAGCACTTTTTCATCAGATTCACTGCTATATTTGAATTTTATGCTAAAAGTAAGTTAAAAAATATTTTTCTGAAGAATTTTGTTAAAATACTTTTATCATTGAAAAAATCGGAAAAATATGCATTTTTAACGATTTAGTTCATTTGGAACGTTTTTCTAACAAACCTTATTTTTTAGCTAAAACACATCGGTTTTTAACACTTTTTCATCAGATTCACTGGTATATTTGAATTTTATGCTAAAAGTAAGTTAAAAAATATTTTTCTGAAGAATTTTGTTAAAATACTTTTATCATTGAAAAAATCGGAAAAATATGCATTTTTAACGATTTAGTTCATTTGGAACGTTTTTCTAACAAACCTTATTTTTTAGCTAAAACACATCGGTTTTTAACACTTTTTCATCAGATTCACTGCTATATTTGAATTTTATGCTAAAAGTAAGTTAAAAAATATTTTTGTGAAGAATTTTGTTAAAATACTTTTATCATTGAAAAAATCGGAAAAATATGCTAAAATGATGTTTTACTCCATATTTCGACGATTTAGAGCATTTAGAACGTTTCTCAAACAAACCTGATTTTTTAGCTAAGATTCATATATTTTCATGTATTTTTTAAAAATACCTAAAGCATTGAAAAAATCGGAAAAATATGGTAAAAATGATGTTTTACTGCATATTTCGACGTTTTGGAGCATTTAGAACACTTTTCAAACAAACATTACTTTTTTAGCTAAAATACATTTATTTTCACACTTGAAATATGTATTGACACAATACTACACTAAAATGTCATATTTGAGTTACTTTCAGCATAAAATTCAATTCCATCACTAATTCTGATAAAAAAATTTGAAAATCCATGAATTTTAGTTAAAAAATCAGAGTTGTCTGAGAAACGTTCTAAATGCTTCAAATCGTCGAAATATGCAGTAAAACATCATGTTTGCACATTTTTCCGATTTTTTTCAATGCTTCAGGTATTTTTTAAAAAATATATGAAATATTCAAAATTATTTTTGAATTTGATCGAAATTTTATGGGATTTTTGAAAAATGTGTAATACATTGAAATGTTGAGAAATGCTCGAAAATTTCAATTCCATCAGTAAAAAATTTGAAAATCCATGAATTTTAGCTAAAAAAATCAAGTTTTTCTGAGAAACGCTCTGAACCCTCGACATCTTCGAAATATGCAGTAAAACATCATTTTTGCACATTTTCCCGATTTTTTCAATGCTTCAGGTATTTTTAAAAATATATGAAATATTCTAAATTATTTCTGAATTCCATCGAAATTTTATTGGCTTTTCAAAAATATGTAATATACATTAAAATGTTGAAAAATGCTCGAAAATGTCAATTCCGTCAGTAATTGTGATAAAAAAGTTTGAAAATCCATGAATTTTACCTAAAAAATCAGTTTTTTTCTAAGAGTCGTTCTAAATGCTCTAAATCGTCGAAATATGCAGTAAAACATCATTTTTGAACTTTTTCCCGATTTTTTCAATGCTTCAAGAATTTTTGAAAAATACATGAAATATTCAAAATTATTTCTGAATTTCATCGAAATTTTAAGGGCTTTTTGAAAAAATATGTAATATATTTTAAAATGTTCAAAAATGTTCGAAAATTATATTTTTCGGCATATTTTGACGATTCGAGGCTTTTCCAAGCATTTCTTGACGGTTTAGTTCATTTGGAACATTTTTCTGACAAACAATATTTTTTAGCTAGAATACATGGGTTTTCACACTTTTTCATCAGATTCACTGCTACAATTGAATTTTATGCTAAAAGTAACCTAAAATATATTTTTGTGAAGTATTTTGTTAAAAATACTTTTATCTTTGAAAAAATCGGAAAAATATGCTAAAATGATGTTTTACTGCATATTTCAACGATTTAGAGCATTTAGAACGTTTCTCAGACGAACCTGATTTTTTAGCTAAAATTCATATTTTCAAAGTTTTTTATCAGAATTACTGATGGAATTGGAATTTTCGAGCATTTTTCAACATTTTAAAGTATATTACATATTTTTCAAAAAGCCCATAAAATCTCCATAAGATTCAGAAATAATTTTGAATATTTCATGTTTTTTTAAAAATACCTAAATCATTGAGAAAATCGGAAAAATATGGTAAAATGATGTTTTACTGCATATTTCGACGATTTGCAGCATTTAGAACACTTTTCAAACAAACCTTTCTTTTTAGCTAAAATACATGGATTTTCACACTTGAAATATGTATTGACACAATACTACTAAAAATTCAGGGTTGACTGAGAAACGTTCTAAATGCTTCAAATCGTCGAAATATGCAGTAAAACATCATTTTTGCACATTTTTCCGATTTTTACAATGCTTCAGGTGTTTTTAAAAAAAATGAAATATTCAAAATTATTTCTGAATTTCATCGAAATCTAATGGGCTTTTTGAAAAATATGTAATATACTTTAAAATGTTGAAAAATGCTCGAAAATTTTAATTCCATCAGTAAAAAAGTTTGAAAATCCATGAATTTTAGCTAAAAAATCAGGTTTTTCTGAGAAACGTTCTGGACGCTCGAAATCGTCGAAATATGCAGTAAAACATCATTTTTGCACATTTTCCCGATTTTTTCAATGCTTCAGGTATTTTTAAAAATATATGAAATATTCTAAATTATTTCTGAATTTCATCGAAATTTTATTGGCTTTTCAAACATATGTAATATACTTTAAAATGTTGAAAAATGCTCGAAAATTATATTTTTAGGCATATTTTGACGATTCGAGGCTTTTCCAAGCATTTCTTGACGATTTAGTTCATTTGGAACGTTTTTCTGACAAATCTTATTTTTCAGCTAAAATACATAGGTTCTCACACTTTTTCATCAGATTGACTGCTACAATTGAATTTTATGCAAAAAGTAAGTTAAAATATATTTTTGTGAAGTATTTTGTTAAAATACTTTTATCATTGAAAAAAATCGGAAAAATGTGCTAAAATCATGTTTTACTCCATATTGCGACGATTTAGAGCATTTAGAACGTTTTTCGGACAAACCTGATTTTTTAGCTAAAATTCATATATTTTCAATGTTTTTTATCAGAATTACTAATGGAATTGAAATTTTCGAGCATTTTTCAACATTTTAATGCATATTACATATTTTTCGAAAAGGCCATAAAGTTTCGATGAAAATGTTCAAAAATGATCGAAAATTATATTTTTGGGCATATTTTGACAATTCGAGGCTTTTCCAAGCATTTCTTGATGATTTAGTTCATTTGGATCATTTTTCTGACAAACCTTATTTTTTAGCTAAAATACATGGGTTTTCACTCTTTTTCATTAGATTTACTGCTACAATTGAATTTTATGCTAAAAGTAACCTAAAATATATTTTTGTGAAGTATTTTGTTAAAAATACTTTTATCATTGAAAAAATCGGAAAAATATGCTAATATGATGTTTTACTACATATTTCGACGATTTGAAGCATTTAGAACGTTTCACAGAAAAACCTGGTTTTTAGCAAAATTTCATAGATTTCCATAGTTTATTATCAGAATTATTGACGGAATTGAAATTTTCGAGCATTTTTCAACATTTTAAAAAATAATACATATTTTTCAAAAAGCCCATGAAATTTCGAAGAAATTCAGAAATAATTTTAATTATTTCATGTATTTTTTAAAAATACCTGAAGCAAGATAAAAATCCAAAAAATTTGGTAAAATGATGTATTACTGCATATTTCGACGATTTGGAGCATTTAGAACACTTTTTAAACAAATCTTACTTTTTAGCTAAAATACATGGATTTTCACACTTGAAATATATATTGACACAATACTTCACTAAAATGTCATATTTAAGATACTTTCAGCATAAAATTCAATTCTATTAGTAATTCTGATAAAAAAGTTTGAAAATCTATGAATTTTAGCTAAAAAATCAGGGTTGTCTGAGAAACGTTCTAAATGCTTCAAATCGTCGAAATATGCAGTAAAACATCATTTTTGCACATATTCCCGATTTTATCAATGCTTCAGTTATTTTTTAAAATATTTGAAATATTCGAAATTATTCCTGAATTTCATCAAAATTTTATTTGCTTTTTGAAAAATATGTAATATACTTTAAAATGTTGAAAAATGCTCGAGAATTATATTATTGGGCATATTTTGACGATTCGAGGCTTTTCCAAGCATTTTTAACGATTTAGTTCATTTGGAACGTTTTTCTAACAAACCTTATTTTTTAGCTAAAACACATCGGTTTTTAGCACTTTTTCATCAGATTCACTGCTATATTTGAATTTTATGCTAAAAGTAAGTTAAAAAATATTTTTCTGAAGAATTTTGTTAAAATACTTTTATCATTGAAAAAATCGGAAAATATGCATTTTTAACGATTTAGTTCATTTGGAACGTTTTTCTAACAAACCTTATTTTTTAGCTAAAACACATCGGTTTTTAACACTTTTTCATCAGATTCACTGGTATATTTGAATTTTATGCTAAAAGTAAGTTAAAAAATATTTTTCTGAAGAATTTTGTTAAAATACTTTTATCATTGAAAAAATCGGAAAAATATGCATTTTTAACGATTTAGTTCATTTGGAACGTTTTTCTAACAAACCTTATTTTTTAGCTAAAACACATCGGTTTTTAACACTTTTTCATCAGATTCACTGCTATATTTGAATTTTATGCTAAAAGTAAGTTAAAAAATATTTTTGTGAAGAATTTTGTTAAAATACTTTTATCATTGAAAAAATCGGAAAAATATGCTAAAATGATGTTTTACTCCATATTTCGACGATTTAGAGCATTTAGAACGTTTCTCAAACAAACCTGATTTTTTAGCTAAGATTCATATATTTTCATGTATTTTTTAAAAATACCTAAAGCATTGAAAAAATCGGAAAAATATGGTAAAAATGATGTTTTACTGCATATTTCGACGTTTTGGAGCATTTAGAACACTTTTCAAACAAACATTACTTTTTTAGCTAAAATACATTTATTTTCACACTTGAAATATGTATTGACACAATACTACACTAAAATGTCATATTTGAGTTACTTTCAGCATAAAATTCAATTCCATCACTAATTCTGATAAAAAATTTTGAAAATCCATGAATTTTAGTTAAAAAATCAGAGTTGTCTGAGAAACGTTCTAAATGCTTCAAATCGTCGAAATATGCAGTAAAACATCATGTTTGCACATTTTTCCGATTTTTTTCAATGCTTCAGGTATTTTTTAAAAAATATATGAAATATTCAAAATTATTTTTGAATTTGATCGAAATTTTATGGGATTTTTGAAAAATGTGTAATACATTGAAATGTTGAGAAATGCTCGAAAATTTCAATTCCATCAGTAAAAAATTTGAAAATCCATGAATTTTAGTTAAAAAAATCAAGTTTTTCTGAGAAACGCTCTGAACCCTCGACATCTTCGAAATATGCAGTAAAACATCATTTTTGCACATTTTCCCGATTTTTTCAATGCTTCAGGTATTTTTAAAAATATATGAAATATTCTAAATTATTTCTGAATTCCATCGAAATTTTATTGGCTTTTCAAAAATATGTAATA
>NW_027199879.1:0-27052 GCF_038502225.1 Cherax quadricarinatus | reverse complement strand
ATCTGTTGGATAACCACTCTACGGTCTTGTGGTTCAATTTATTCTGAATCAAGGCACTCAACAACCACCCTGCTCCCTCCAGATCATATTTATTACTCAAGGTCTTAAGAGTGCTTTCTAGTTTGATCCTAAATTGCTGTAAGCTGTTGCGGTTGTGATCTGGAGTCTTCAAACTAGCCAATTTAGCTACTAGATCCAGCCTACTTTGCTCCAAGTTACCGTAAGTGACCTCCAACAAGTCAACTGCCTCACTATAGGAGTCATCTACATTTGGGAATGCTTGTATGAGAACATGCGCATCTCCCCTTACTTGTCCCTTTAAATAGCATAATTTGGTAACACTTGCAAGATCACTCCTATCATGTACGACTGCTTTAAAGATAGACCAAAACTCCTCCCAGTGTTCTCCCGGATTAAACACAGGCATACATAATTCTGGGAGTTTTGGTAGACGCCTCTGACTTTCCTTACTAGGTTGACCAACAACATTGTTTACACCCTTTACCTTCTCCAAAGCCTTAGTTTTGCAGGACACAATGTTGTCCTCCACTTCATAATGTTGATCCAGCAGCCGCTCCCTTTCAGCATCATCTGCACAATTCTCTAGCAGCTCTTTTTCACAGTCTTTAAACCACAATCTATATGACTCATGTCTATTTCCTAAGGCATCTAGGTGTAGCTTTAATTCATCAGGGTTTACCGTTTCTTGTCTGATTAACTCCATACACTTGTTGTATGATTTAGTAACATGACCCTTCCGAGCTTGTAGTGACGCTTTCTTTGCTTTGGCATCCATGGACTTGCCAGCCGCACTAACTTCCTCAGACCCAGCCATGGTTAGGGAATTAATAATCACCCATTATACAACTTAAGTAGACACCTTGTGAGAGTAATTCTTGCACTTTACTCTTGTATAAATCCTAGCCACCCATGTGCTGGTAATTAATTGGGCTAATTATCCTCCACCACACGACCGATTAAATTTGTGTACCCTATACCCACTTCCTTCAATCAGTCACTTAATTATTAAGTAATTAATTCAATTAATTTTTTACTGATTGCATCCGGTTCAGGAAGGACCAGCGGGCAGATATGGAAAATTTTATAGGGTGCTTATCTGTATGTATCTCAACATTATTTACATACAAGTAATCTCATTGGGAGACAACCATATTGTTTATCGTAGTCACCCCGTGTAGACATGTGAGAAAACTTAAACCACCTCTGGTCACTACAGGTGGCCCCTCGACCCTCACAATCTTATCCACATCTATCCGAGACCAGTATAAATTGGGTAGCACCCTCAAGCACGGCGCTACTAATTAATTGTGGACTGTATAGATTATATTAGTTTAGCTGAATGAAGGGGGGGAGGGGTAGGATACACATGGATACATCCATCAGGGAAAAACATTCGTACATAATCCCACCACTTACCAGATGTTCTCTGGTGGTCACTTGATGTAGCTGGATCACTCATAACCTATCCAATTACAACATACCTAACTGGCCAGCATCAGTCTGCTATAACTAGAAAGGTTACTTAACTGTGGGTGATTGATACTCCTTATTTCCTCCATTCCCCATCTCATTTCGATGTCCTGCTACACCGACACGGTTCTTATTCCGGCAGGACGAGGTATCCGTCGGTTTGTCCCGGTTTAGAAGTCGTGATTCCATAAAGCTTCCTTGTCCTCGGTACGAGAGTCACACGTTCACTCGGAGCAGGGCGATCTATTTCACATCCCGCATTCTCTTAACTCAGTGTTATTATCACTGATTACATTACCATTCACAAGACGATTTAACGTCTCATAACTATTATACACATTAGAGGTCACTCCATTAAGATCTGAGACCGATGAGCGAGGATTAACACACGGATATTTCCCCTGGACACACACCATGGCCGTGCACCTGCCATCCGGTCGAACATTATTCACTAATTTTACCACCCCTTTACGGTGGTCCCGTAAATCACGTTCCCTCACTCTTCACTAGGGACAGTCACGACACTTCCTATTATGAATTGAGGCCTATATTGATCCTTAGGCTGCCGTGAACGCCAGTTTCCTCATTCCCGGTTTTCTCAGCCTCCTCACCCATTCAAAACACTCCCGCCACCTGCCCCCCCCAGCTCGACCCCCACCCCCCTGCACATCTGTGCAGGCGCAGTGGGAACCCAGCTGATTTCATTAAAAATGCAAATACATTTTGACCCAAATCAGCACATTAAACACTTATTAGACACTATAGCTTCGGAAATTAAATAATTTCCACAGCAGGAAACACTGGTATGCCAGTAGCACTGTAGAACGTATACGAAGACATGCTGGGCCTTCAAATGCTGCTTTCAAGCCTGCTTGAATGTGCTTGCTAAGCCCGTGTCAACCACTTGGATATTTGCTTGTAGCAGGCAGGTAGGCACACAGGAGACATATTCGTAAGATGAGTGGAGTGCGGCACGGAGGACTGACACGGGCACTCAAGCATTTATGTGGTCTGGCAAAAACCGCCTCTAGACCATAAGTAAATAGAGGCGAATGCCTGAGTTCCAAATCGAGGAAGGAGGGGAGACAGGCGAGGTGGAGTGAAGGTGTAGCCTCCTACAGCCACTTCAAATCAACATGTTTGTGTTTCACTAGGTATATCACTAGTCACAGTTCACACATAAGAGTTCCAGCAGCAATTCAGCTGCGCTCCAACGATATTTGTTGCATGATGAGTTATCAGTCTGGTGAGATAAGCAGTTCTGATATAGAAGACCTAGGACTTCACTCAACACACACGTCCTCTCCCCTCAACCACTCACCACGGGTGGTTAAGTTTCTCACATGTCTACACGGGGTGACTACGGTAAACAATATGGTTGTCTCCCAATGAGTTTACTTGTATGTATATAATGTTGAGGTACATAAAGGTAATCACCCCTAGAAAATTTTCCATAGGTGGTGAAGTTTTCTCACATATCTACACGGGGTGACTACGGTAAACAATATGGTTGTCTCCCAATGAGTTTACTTGTATGTATATAATGTTGAGGTACATAAAGGTAATCACCCCTAGAAAATTTTCCATAGGTGGTGAAGTTTTCTCACATATCTACACGGGGTGACTACGGTAAACAATATAGGGTTGTCTCCCAATGAGATTATTCGTATGCATGTAATGCTAAGGTATGTACAAGTAATCACCCCTATAAAAATTTTCCATAATTATTATTGTTATTACTACTACTACTACAAGACGACTCATGCTGTCAGTGGCCCTGATAAACACAACAAATAACAAAGATTAGTACAAGGTTCAAGGCTTCACTGGACCGTCACTGCCTTTCCACCCAACAATAACAAGGCTGCTATCAGTCACGGGCTGCCATCAGTCACGGGCTGCCATCAGTCACGGGCTGCTGTTAGTTCTGATACTGAAATACGGTTGTGATAACCTTCAGTGGTCATCAGTGGTGTAAGAATCAGTTTGTGTTAACAAAGGTACTACAAGTTGGGTAATATAACAAGTTAACAAAGGTACTACAAGTTGGGTAATATAACAAGTTATATATGAAGATAACTAAGTTATCCTGGCATGTTTATTATGAGGTAAGTGATAACATTGTTATTTTGATCGTACTTGATCCCCTCAGCCCTGTATCACCCTTGTAGGTTTGGAGCTTCGTATTTTATAATAAGGATCTCCACAGGGAGGTTCTTTGAAGCTAGTGGGAGGTGGGCTCTTGATCCTAGGAAGTGAACATCACCTTCCTTTCCTTGGATCGAACCTGATTACCTCTTACCCCAGGATGTGACCCACACCAGTCCACTAACACCCAGGATGTGACCCACACCAGTCCACTAACACCCAGGATGTGACCCACACCAGTCCACTAACACCCAGGATGTGACCCACACCAGTCCACTAACACCCAGGATGTGACCCACACCAGTCCACTAACACCCAGGATGTGACCCACACCAGTCCACTAACACCCAGGATGTGACCCACACCAGTCCACTAACACCCAGGATGTGACCCACACCAGTCCACTAACACCCAGGATGTGACCCACACCTGTCCACTAACACCCAGGATGTGACCCACACCAGTCCACTAACACCCAGGATGTGACCCACACCAGTCCACTAACACCCAGGATGTGACCCACACCTGTCCACTAACACCCAGGATGTGACCCACACCACACCTGTCCACTAACACCCAGGATGTGACCCACACCTGTCCACTAACACCCAGGATGTGACCCACACCTGTCCACTAACACCCAGGATGTGACCCACACCAGTCCACTAACACCCAGGATGTGACCCACACCAGTCCACTAACACCCAGGATGTGACCCACACCAGTCCACTAACACCCAGGATGTGACCCACACCAGTCCACTAACACCCAGGATGTGACCCACACCAGTCCACTAACACCCAGGATGTGACCCACACCAGTCCACTAACACCCAGGATGTGACCCACACCAGTCCACTAACACCCAGGATGTGACCCACACCAGTCCACTAACACCCAGGATGTGACCCACACCAGTCCACTAACACCCAGGATGTGACCCACACCAGTCCACTAACACCCAGGATGTGACCCACACCAGTCCACTAACACCCAGGATGTGACCCACACCAGTCCACTAACACCCAGGATGTGACCCACACCAGTCTACTAACACCCAGGATGCCACCCACACCAGTCCACTAACACCCAGGATGCCACCCACACCAGTCCACTAACACCCAGGATGTGACCCACACCAGTCCACTAACACCCAGGATGCAACCCACACCAGTCCACTAACACCCAGGATGTGACCCACACCAGTCCACTAACACCCAGGATGCGACCCACACCAGTCCACTAACACCCAGGATGTGACACACATCAGTCCACTAACACCCAGGATGTGACCCACACCAGTCCACTAACACTCAGGATGTGACCCACACCAGTCCACTAACACTCAGGATGTGACCCTCACCAGTCCACTAACACTCAGGATGTGACCCACACCAGTCCACTAACACTCAGGTACCCATTTTACTGATAGGTGAACATGGACTGCATTTGTCTTAAGGAAACACGTTCTAATGTTTCCACCTGTACTGGTGATCGAACCCCAGTCCTCAGTGTGTGAACCGAGTGCAGTAGTAATTGAGCTATGGCCCAAACAGGTTTAGTGCTCTGACCAGTCAGTATTTTTCCTGTTATAGAACTTAAATAAATTTATCCAGATATGTTATACTTTCTTTTGATGATTACATTTGTCCTTTATAATAATGTATGTGTAAATTACCTTGGTTAACTCAAAACACTCACAGTATCTTGATGAATGAAACTCTTGTGCGACGTCTGGAAAACGTTTCACCTGCCCGTGGCGTCTTCAGTCCATTACAGAGAAGAACGGTGGAAGATGAGAAAGAGTTTTAAATAATGCCCGAAATGCTCTGCATACAAAGGGGCTTTTGGCATGTACACCCAACTATTATATTCCTCTGTACAGTGGACCCCCGCATAGCGAACGCCTTGCATAGCGAACATTCCGCATAGCGAACGCTTTGATCGCTAAAATTTTGCCCCGCATAGTAGACAAAAACCCGCTCAGCGAACTTCGTCCGAGACGCGTCCAATGTGCGGCCTCAGCCAGCCTCACATGTGCCGCCTGTCCCATTGTTTACCAGCTAGCCTCCGCGGTAACATTCAAGCATACACTCGGAATATTTCGTATTATTACAGTGTTTTCGGTTCTGTTTGTTGAAAATAAGTGACCATGGGCCCCAAGAAAGCTTCTAGTGCCAACCCTGTGGTAAAAAGGGTGAGAATTAGTATGGAAATTAAGAAAGATTTTGAAGGGTTTGGGGCTAACCCTGAGAAGCCTATGCCAGTTGTGGAATCCATTGTGCCTACTTCAAAAATTAAGGAAATGTGTGCACAGTGGGTTGAACTGCAAACCTTTATGGATGAAAATCACCCTGACACAGCTGTTGCAAGGCGTGCTGGTGACTATTTCAATGACAATGTTATGGCCCATTTTAGACAAATCGTAAAGGAACGGGAGGTACAGAGCTCTATGGACAGAAAGAAGTCCAGTGACTCTGAAGCTGGTCCTAGTGGCATTAAAAGAAGAAGGGAAGTAACCCCGGAAAAGGACTTGCCTCCTCAAGTGTTAATGGAAGGGGATTCCCCTTCTAAACACTAACACTCTCTCTCCCCTCCTCCCATCCCATCAATCATCACCAGATCTTCAATAAAAGTAAGTGTCATGTAATTGTGCATGCCTTTTTCAGTTTGTGTGTACTAAAATTAACATTTTTTTGTGGTAAAAAATTTTTTTTTTCATACTTTTGGGTGTCTTGCACGGATTAATTTTATTTCCATTATTTCTTATGGGGAAAATTAATTCGCATAGCGAACATTTCGCATAACGACCAGCCCTCTTGCACGGATTAAGTTCGCTATGCGGGGGTCCACTGTACAACCATGTAATTTGTCAAAATAAACATCTTTATCTTTATTCAGTCCCTTGGTTATCCTGGGGTCTGTATTAATCTTACATCATGTGAAAGTGTTCAGGACCTGGCTACCTACTTTCCCTAGTACTTCACCACCTTTGATTCTCAACCTTGATAATTTACAGCAAGATATACTGGATGCTGATTGTGAACTATTTATTAGACATTATGTAACTTCAACTGTCTTATCCTGTCAGCAGCGTTAAGTATTATTTCCAGTTATTGTAATTCATCCTGACTTGAATGTTTATTTGGATCAAGATCCAACAAATCATGTTGCTTGTGTAAGTTTATTTAGGTACAAGTACACATAAGTACAATTATTATACATAGTGTAAATTACCTAGGATAACTCAAAAAAGTTGGAGTGAATTATTTCCATTGAGATCCTTGTTATTTCCAATGGTTTGGTTTGATACCATCCTCAGCTCACACACTGAGGGTCCAGGATCAGTCCCTGCATGGGTAGAAATGTTGGACACGTTTCCCTACACCAGCTGCTCCTTTTCACCTAGCAGTGAGTAGTTATCTGGTTGTTAGCCGACTGTTGTGAATCACATCCTGGGGGACAAGATTAATCAAAGTTGCATAACATCAACCAAATCTTTCAGTGGGCTGCAGAAAACAATATGAAGTTCAACGATGAGAAATTTCAATTACTCAGATATGGTAAACATGAGGAAATTAAATCTTCATCAGAGTACAAAACAAATTCTGGCCACAAAATAGAGCGAAACACCAACGTCAAAGACCTGGGAGTGATCATGTCGGAGGATCTCACCTTCAAGGACCATAACATTGTATCAATCGCATCTGCTAGAAAAATGACAGGATGGATAATGAGAACCTTCAAAACTAGGGAGGCCAAGCCCATGATGACACTCTTCAGGTCACTTGTTCTATCTAGGCTGGAATATTGCTGCACACTAACAGCACCTTTCAAGGCAGGTGAAATTGCCGACCTAGAAAATGTACAGAGAACTTTCACGGCGCGCATAACGGAGATAAAACACCTCAATTATTGGGAGCGCTTGAGGTTCCTAAACCTGTATTCCCTGGAACGCAGGAGGGAGAGATACATGATTATATACACCTGGAAAATCCTAGAGGGACTAGTACCGAACTTGCACACGAAAATCACCCACTACGAAAGCAAAAGACTTGGCAGACGATGCACCATCCCCCCAATGAAAAGCAGGGGTGTCACTAGCACGTTAAGAGACCATACAATAAGTGTCAGGGGCCCGAGACTGTTCAACTGCCTCCCAGCACACATAAGGGGGATTACCAACAGACCCCTGGCAGTCTTCAAGCTGGCACTGGACAAGCACCTAAAGTCAGTTCCGGATCAGCCGGGCTGTGGCTCGTATGTTGGTTTGCGTGCAGCCAGCAGCAACAGCCTGGTTGATCAGGCTCTGATCCACCAGGAGGCCTGGTCTCAGACCGGGCCGCGGGGGCATTGACCCCCGGAACTCTCTCCAGGTAAACTCCAGGTAACTAGGGGCTTTGAAAACAGTATGCCAATGATGTCAGCTAGGTCTATAATAGTTGTATCAAGTACTTTTAGAAATAAACATCGTTGTAATCATCATCAATCATGATGATCATGATCATCATCATCGTCGTCATCATCATCATCATCATCGTCATCATATTCTGGGTAATTAGGAAACCTTGAAGGGGAAACTTTAAGAGGTTACCTGAATTTTTTTTATTCCTCCAACTTTTCATTTTTATTTTACTCATATCTCAAGAATGCCGCATTCAATCATCTTCAGATTTTCAGCATTTGTGTATGTCAATAAGGGCCAGGTTCTTAAAACAATTGGCATGTTCATGTTCCCTATGAGCATAGTTATTGAACTCATTCCCAGCATTCTGGAATGGCTCGCATAACTTCCAAAACATTCAATGGCATAGCTTCAAATGTTAAGTAAAAAATGTGCTGCCTCCTAATTCAAATGAGATGTATTATTATAATTATAATAAAAAATGAAATGCTAAACCTACGAGGGTCATACAGTGCACGAATGAGGTGTAGATTTGGCCATTTTGTGTGTAAAATACTGTGAAATTTTTAGGCCTGTTGTCATATTAATAAATTTCAGTTTAGCTCTTCTGAATGCTATCAATATTTTATGGCTGATGCATCGTAGGGCCAAGATAGTTCACAGTAACTTTTATTTATGGTTAGCCAAATTTGTTAATGAAGTAAAATAGTTTAAAAACTTGGAATCATCAAAATCAATGCATAACAGGAAAATGACTCCTCTGATCACTTCAAATTTTCAGGTGTGGTTTTCAGAACACAAGGCTCACACGGCTGTTGGGTGGCATAAGTCTTAATTTTGCCAATTTTATTGAATAATGATTTTCATTTTCATTCAATAACTAAAGAATGCTTCTTCTAATTCCCTTCAAAATATAGTGGAACCCTGGTTTTCATCTTCAGTCTGCTCCAGAAGGTCAGCCAAAAACCTATTTGTATGAAAACTGAAGTAATACTTCCCATAAGAAATAATGTAAATACAATTAATCCATTCCAGACACCCAAAAATATTAACAAAAAATAAGTTTTATAGAGAATAACTGTAGTTTTACATGCAGAAAACAATGAGAAATAAATATAAAGCATTAATTTTAATGGATAACTGAACATTTAAATCAGATTTTACCATTATTGAAGACTCTTGTTGGCTTATGGAAAATGGCGAGGAGGGGAGAGAGAGGAGAGGTTATTGTTTGGAAGGGAACTCCCCCTCCATAAGGACTTCGGGTATCAAAACCCTCTCCAGGGTTACTTTCCTTCTTTATCTTTTACTGGCACTAGGACCGGCTTGAGAGTCGCTGTACCCCTGTCGCAGAAAAAATCTGTCCAGAGAGCTCTGTTTCTGACATCTCTTTAACCCTTTGAGGGTCGGTCACGTTCAAGTATGTCATTGCAGCCAGGGTCGGTCACGTACTTGTATGCCTAAATTCTAGCGTTTTCAAATCTGGTGGAAGAAAGCTGGCAGGCCTACATATGAAAGAATGGGTCTGTGTGGTCAGTGTGTGCAATATAAAAAAATCCTGAGGCACACTGTGCATAATGAGAAAAAAAAACTTCGACTGTGTTTTTGGTTTAAAACAGCAACTTTCTAGTGTATTTTCGTGGGGTATTTATTATTGTATTCTTGTTTTCTTGGTCTCATTTCATTTGATAGAATGGAAGATATATTACAGAAATAGAGATGATTTTGATTGGTTTCACAATGACAAGTACCTTGAAATTGAGCTCAAAGTAGTGAAAATGATCGATTTTTGCTGATGTTCAAGAGTAAATAAATCAAGCCACGCATTCAATACATGTAAGCTGGTGAGTCTGTTATTCTTTCACAAGTGTACTAATATCATTTATACCATTTTTACAATGATTCAGTAATATCCATGACAGAAAAACCTTCTATTTTCTGTGAGAATAAAAATTCAAAATGGAAAGCAAAAGTAATGTAAGAGGGGCCTAGAGACATGACTAATGAACAGATAAAATGTTATTTTAGTGTCATGAATGTCTGTCTTGTTTTTTCTGGACCCTATTTCGAAACTGGCATCTTTTGAAATTTGTGTGAAATTGCCCAAATTACCAATTTCTGACCACTTATTGGGTAGTTGAAATCGGTAAATGGGCGGATTTTTGTACTCGATCGATAGACCAAATAGAGTTATAGGGAAATGGCTATGATTTTAGTCATTTGCAACATTGGAATTGGCCGAAAATAGGGCTCAAAGTGGGCCAAAGTGGGCGAAATCTCCCACTTAGAGACCACTAACTTTGCGAGAGCATAATTCCGAAAGCTTTCCACCTAATTTTATACTTTTGGTGTCATTATGATCGGAAAAAGATTATCTACCATTTCACAAGAAAAAATAATTTATTTTTTGGGGGGAAAATTTTTCGACCCTGAGAACAAGTTTGGGAGAGGGCCTCTCGACCCTCAAAGGATTAAGATGTGCAGAAATTGACACAAGGCATTGTCATTGATCATGTTGCAGAAACAGCTTGCTACAGTTTTGTTAGGGTGATAATTCTCCACAAAATGTTGCACTTCACTCTGCACAAATATCATTAATCACTGAAGAAAGCACATTCTTCCCTTTCGCTTCCTCCTTCTCTGAAGCAATTTCCTCAGCTGCAATCTGTTGCTGTTCCAGTTGAAGGTCTTGCAGCTCTTCAGTGGTTAGCTCTTCCCTGTGCTCCTCTACCAACTCTTCCACATCCAACCTCATGGACTTCCCCAAAGACACAAAACATTCCACAATAGAAGTAGGGTTGACAGGGTCAGCCTCAAACCCTTCAAAATCCTTCTCGAGGACACATTCTGGCCTCAGTTTTCTCGAAGCAGAATTTATCGTCCTTGAAGTCACTTCCTGCCAAGCCTTATCTATAAGGCTTATGCAGTTGAGGATATTGAAGTGATCCCTCCAGAACTCTCTTGGGGTCAGTTCAGTGTCCGAGGTCACTTCAAAGCACCTTTGAAACATTGCTTTGGTCTGGAGTTTTTTGAAGTTTGAAATGACTTGCTGGTCCATGGGATGGATGAGAGGAGTGGTATTAGCAGGCAAGAACTTCACTGTGATGAAATGAAGTCCTCAAACAATAAATCTTCCAAGTTTGGAGGATGAGCAGGAGCATTGTCCATTAATAGGAGGCATTGTGAGTGGCAAATTATTTTCCAATAGATATTTTTTCACACTCGGGCCAAACACTTCATGGACCCACTCTTTGAAAATTAGCCTCGTAACCCATGCCTTATTGTTATCTTCCACATCATACACACACATTGTTTTCTTGATACACATTGTTTTTGATACTTTCACTTTGAAATCACTAGGAACAAAAGAGTTTATCTTCATAGTGTGATACACCAGCAATGTAGGTCCTCTTTGGCATTTTTTCCAAAAGAAGCCTGTTTCGTCACAATGAACACTTGTTGGGGGAGGAATCCTTCAGCCTCTATGTACTCCTTTAATTCATCAATGAATTCTTTGGCCGCATGTTTGTCCGAACTTGCAGCCTCGCCATGCCTTACCACACTGTGAATACCACTTTGCTTCTTGAATCTCTCAAACTAGCCTTTGCTGGCCTTAAATTCACTAACGTGCAGCACTCATTCCAGGCATTTTCTTTATGAGACCCGCATGCAACTGCCTTGCCTTTTCGCAGATTAACCCCTCCAAAACACCATCTCCCGCTAACTATTTTTCGTTGATCCATACCTGCAACAATTTCTCCACATCTTCGATTGTTTGTGATCTCTGTTTCGTTAGCATATTTATCCCTTTCGCAACATCAGCTTCCTTGATTTCTTCTTTCTTTGCCAGGATGGAACTGATCGTTGATTTGGACTTTCCATACATCTTGGCGAGCTCGGCCACATGTACGCCACTTTCGTATTTTTCTATGAGTTCTTTCTTGAATTCTATCATGTTTCTCACCTTCTTTACCAAAGGGCTGGCACTAGCCATGCGAGTCGTATGAGGCGACTAAAATGCCGGGAGCAATGGGCTAGTAACCCCTTCTCCTGTAGACATTTACTAAAAAAGAGAAGAAGAAAAACTTTATAAAACTGGGATGCTTGAATGTGCGTGGATGTAGTGCAGATGACAAGAAACAGATGATTGCTGATGTTATGAATGAAAAGAAGTTGGATGTCCTGGCCCTAAGCGAAACAAAGCTGAAGGGGGTAGGGGAGTTTCGGTGGGGGGAAATAAATGGGATTAAATCTGGAGTATCTGAGAGAGTTAGAGCAAAGGAAGGGGTAGCAGTAATGTTGAATGATCAGTTATGGAAGGAGAAAAGAGAATATGAATGTGTAAATGCAAGAATTATGTGGATTAAAGTAAAGGTTGGATGCGAGAAGTGGGTCATAATAAGCGTGTATGCACCTGGAGAAGAGAGGAATGCAGAGGAGAGAGAGAGATTTTGGGAGATGTTAAGTGAATGTATAGGAGCCTTTGAACCAAGTGAGAGAGTAATTGTGGTAGGGGACCTGAATGCTAAAGTAGGAGAAACTTTTAGAGAGGGTGTGGTAGGTAAGTTTGGGGTGCCAGGTGTAAATGATAATGGGAGCCCTTTGATTGAACTTTGTATAGAAAGGGGTTTAGTTATAGGTAATACATATTTTAAGAAAAAGAGGATAAATAAGTATACAAGATATGATGTAGGGCGAAATGACAGTAGTTTGTTGGATTATGTATTGGTAGATAAAAGACTGTTGAGTAGACTTCAGGATGTACATGTTTATAGAGGGGCCACAGATATATCAGATCACTTTCTAGTTGTAGCTACACTGAGAGTAAAAGGTAGATGGGATACAAGGAGAATAGAAGCATCAGGGAAGAGAGAGGTGAAGGTTTATAAACTAAAAGAGGAGGCAGTTAGGGAAAGATATAAACAGCTATTGGAGGATAGATGGGCTAATGAGAGCATAGGCAATGGGGTCGAAGAGGTATGGGGTAGGTTTAAAAATGTAGTGTTAGAGTGTTCAGCAGAAGTTTGTGGTTACAGGAAAGTGGGTGCGGGAGGGAAGAGGAGCGATTGGTGGAATGATGATGTAAAGAGAGTAGTAAGGGAGAAAAAGTTAGCATATGAGAAGTTTTTACAAAGTAGAAGTGATGCAAGGAGGGAAGAGTATATGGAGAAAAAGAGAGAGGTTAAGAGAGTGGTGAAGCAATGTAAAAAGAGAGCAAATGAGAGAGTGGGTGAGATGTTATCAACAAATTTTGTTGAAAATAAGAAAAAGTTTTGGAGTGAGATTAACAAGTTAAGGAAGCCTAGAGAACAAATGGATTTGTCAGTTAAAAATAGGAGAGGAGAGTTATTAAATGGAGAGTTAGAGGTATTGGGAAGATGGAGGGAATATTTTGAGGAATTGTTAAATGTTGATGAAGATAGGGAAGCTGTGATTTCGTGTATAGGGCAAGGAGGAATAACATCTTGTAGGAGTGAGGAAGAGCCAGTTGTGAGTGTGGGGGAAGTTCGTGAGGCAGTAGGTAAAATGAAAGGGGGTAAGGCAGCCGGGATTGATGGGATAAAGATAGAAATGTTAAAAGCAGGTGGGGATATAGTTTTGGAGTGGTTGGTGCAATTATTTAATAAATGTATGGAAGAGGGTAAGGTACCTAGGGATTGGCAGAGAGCATGCATAGTTCCTTTGTATAAAGGCAAAGGGGACAAAAGAGAGTGCAAAAATTATAGGGGGATAAGTCTGTTGAGTATACCTGGTAAAGTGTATGGTAGAGTTATTATTGAAAGAATTAAAAGTAAGACTGAGAATAGGATAGCAGATGAACAAGGAGGCTTTAGGAAAGGTAGGGGGTGTGTGGACCAGGTGTTTACAGTGAAACATATAAGTGAACAGTATTTAGATAAGGCTAAAGAGGTCTTTGTGGCATTTATGGATTTGGAAAAGGCGTATGACAGGGTGGATAGGGGGGCAATGTGGCAGATGTTGCAGGTGTATGGTGTAGGAGGTAGGTTACTGAAAGCAGTGAAGAGTTTTTACGAGGATAGTGAGGCTCAAGTTAGAGTACATAGGAAAGAGGGAAATTATTTCCCAGTAAAAGTAGGCCTTAGACAAGGATGTGTGATGTCACCGTGGTTGTTTAATATATTTATAGATGGGGTTGTAAGAGAAGTAAATGCGAGGGTCTTGACAAGAGGCGTGGAGTTAAAAGATAAAGAATCACACATAAAGTGGGAGTTGTCACAGTTGCTCTTTGCTGATGACACTGTGCTCTTGGGAGATTCTGAAGAGAAGTTGCAGAGATTGGTGGATGAATTTGGTAGGGTGTGCAAAAGAAGAAAATTAAAAGTGAATACAGGAAAGAGTAAGGTTATGAGGATAACAAAAATATTAGGTGATGAAAGATTGGATATCAGATTGGAGGGAGAGAGTATGGAGGAGGTGAATGTATTCAGATATTTGGGAGTGGACGTGTCAGCGGATGGGTCTATGAAGGATGAGGTGAATCATAGAATTGATGAGGGGAAAAGGGTGAGTGGTGCACTTAGGAGTCTGTGGAGACAAAGAACTTTGTCCTTGGAGGCAAAGAGGGGAATGTATGAGAGTATAGTTTTACCAACACTCTTATATGGGTGTGAAGCATGGGTGATGAATGTTGCAGCGAGGAGAAGGCTGGAGGCAGTGGAGATGTCATGTCTGAGGGCAATGTGTGGTGTGAATATAATGCAGAGAATTCGTAGTTTGGAAGTTAGGAGGAGGTGCGGGATTACCAAAACTGTTGTCCAGAGGGCTGAGGAAGGGTTGTTGAGGTGGTTCGGACATGTAGAGAGAATGGAGCGAAACAGAATGACTTCAAGAGTGTATCAGTCTGTAGTGGAAGGAAGGCGGGGTAGGGGTCGGCCTAGGAAAGGTTGGAGGGAGGGGGTAAAGGAGGTTTTGTGTGCGAGGGGCTTGGACTTCCAGCAGGCGTGCGTGAGCGTGTTTGATAGGAGTGAATGGAGACGAATGGTTTTTAATACTTGACGTGCTGTTGGAGTGTGAGCAAAGTAACATTTATGAAGGGGTTCAGGGAAACCGGCAGGCCGGACTTGAGTCCTGGAGATGGGAAGTACAGTGCCTGCACTCTGAAGGAGGGGTGTTAATGTTGCAGTTTAAAAACTGTAGTGTAAAGCACCCTTCTGGCAAGACAGTGATGGAGTGAATGATGGTGAAAGTTTTTCTTTTTCGGGCCACCCTGCCTTGGTGGGAATCGGCCAGTGTGATGATTTCCGAGCAGAAGTATGAAATCTGGGGTAAAATTTCACCCAATAAAGTGGTCGAAATTCGAATTGTATGATATCCGCACTGGACGAAATCTGGGGTTCCACTGTATATTCATTTTTCATTTATTAAAATTTCCTACAATAAATATATTCACTTACTATAAGGTAAGGATGAGAATATTTATGGTAGTAATGTGTATACTGTATATGCATTTTTTTTTAGGCCTAGCTCTATTGCTCATTTAATATATGATATATGATAGTGTAAACATGTCATCGGGATCTAATATACATTTGAAAGTGAAAAAAAGGTTATGTTACACTTTACAGTGATTCTTTGCTTTACAGCAGTAGTCCAGACCTTAACCTGCTATATAAACAGGACCTCTGCCTGTACCCAACTGATGAGTGTGTCCAACATTTGTACTAGTACACAATTTTTGTTATTTCTTTATGTCTTTGCAAATGGTACATTGAGATTATGTATTTACAATAATGGGTTGCCATGCAAAGAGAGCCTCTATTATGCCTAGGCATTATGGACAAATCTGCTGCCTGCCAATATTTTTGGCCTTATTTCAGCTCTTTGGGTCTTCTACAATCTATTCATTTACCATAGGGCCCCACTTATATGGCAGGTTAGTTTCCAGGCTACCGGTGGAAAGCAGAATGCCATTTTTTCCATTTATAAATGCATATAAATGCCATATAAGTTTACACTAACGACTGTTTCGGTCGTATATATACGTCTTACGAGCCACCGTGTTTGACGTATATATACTCATAAATTCTAGCGGCTTCAAATCAAGCAAGAGAAAGCTGATAGGCCCACATGTGAGAGAATGGGTCTGTGTGCACCATATAAAAAAAATCCTGCAGCAGGCAGTGCATAATGAGAAAAAAAAAACTTCGACCTTTTTTTTTTTAATTTAAATACCGACTTTGTGGTCTATTTTCGTATAGTATTTATGGTTGTATTCTCGTTTTCTTGGTCTCTTTTGATAGAATGCAAAGCATATTATAGAAGTAGAGGTGATTTTGATTGGTTTTACTATGAAAAGAACATTGAAATGGAGCTCAAAGTAGGGGAAAGGTTTGATTTTTGCCGATGTTCAAAAGTAAACAAATGATGTCATTTTCCAATAAATGTCCAAGTAGCCACTCTGATATGCAGTCATGAATGGGTTGACATTATTTGTACAATTATTACAATATTGCAGTAGTCTGCATAACAGTAAATCTTCTATTTTTTGTTTGAATAAAAATTCAAAGTAGAAAGCAAAGAGTAATATCAGAGGGGCCTGGAGATGTGACTGATGAACAAAGAAAATGTTATTTTAGAGCCAGGAATGTCTGCATTGTTCATTCTGGACCCTATTTTGAAATTGTCATATTTATTAATTTTTGTGAAATTGGCTAAATTGCAAATTTCTGACCACGTTATTGGGTAGTTGAAATCGGTAAATGGGCAGTTTCTTGTACTCAATTGCTAGAAAAAATGTACAGTGGACCCCCGGTTCGCGATGCTATCGGTATCCGATAAATCCGGTAACCGATGCATTATATCGCAGAAAATTTGCCTCGCTTCCCGATACAAAACCCGGTATGCGATGTGGTTCGTACGAGACGTGTCCATGTGTGGCCTGAACTGCCCCGTGTGTGCCAGTGTTTACAAGCCAGCCAGTGTGCGCGCATCTAAGGATACATTCGGTACATTCCATATTATCCATATTATCACTGTTTTTGGTGCCTGTTTTTGCAAAATAAGTCACCATGGGCCCCAAGAAAGCTCCCAGTGCCAACCCTTCGAGACCAAGGGTGCTAATGACTGTTGAAATGAAGAAAGAGATAATTGCAAAGTACGAAAGTGGAGTGCGTGTGTCGGAGCTGGTCAGGTTGTATAGTAAACCCCAATCAACCATCTCTACTATAGTGAGCAAGAAAACGGCAATCAAGGAAGCTGTTCTTGCAAAAGGTGCAACTGTGATTACGAAACAGCGACCGCAAGTGTTAGAAAATGTTGAGAGACTGTTATTGGTGTGGATAAATGAAAAACAGATAGCAGGAGATAGCATCTCTCAAGCAATCATTTGTGAAAAGGCTAGGCAGTTGCATGACGATTTGGTAAAAAAATTGCCTGCAACTAGTGGTGATGTGAGTGAATTTAAGGCCAGCAAAGGTTGGTTTGAAAGATTTAAGAATCGTAGTGGCATACATAGTGTGATTAGGCATGGTGAGGCTGCCAGTTATGTTGTGCGACAGAAGTCCAGTGACTCTCAAGCTGGTCCTAGTGGCATTAAAAGAAGAAGGGAAGTAACCCCGGAAAAGGACTTGCTACCTCAAGTCCTAATGGAGGGGGATTCCCCTTCTAAATGCTAACACCATCCACACTCTCCCCTCCTCCCATCCCATCAATCATCACCAGATCTTCATTAAAGGTAAGTGTCAATTATTCTTTCGTTATTTATTGTTATTTATTGTTATTGTTGTTATTGTAATTACTATTCTATTGCATTAAACTTAATATTTCATGTGGTAAAAGTTTTTTTTTTCATACTTTTGGGTGTCTTGCACGGATTAATTTGATTTCCATTATTTCTTATGGGGAAAATTGATTCGCTTTCCGATATTTTTGGTTTACGATGAGCTCTCAGGAACGGATTAGTATCGCGAACCGGGGGTCCACTGTATTTTGGCCGCATTCTGTTGGGCTGCCCTCTCTGTCAGCGAGCGCGCAGAGTTTGCCTCCAGCGTCGTCTCCGCTCTACTACTCTCTTTCTTTGCCTTCCCTTCTTGCTGATGGACCCTCTTTTGGTCCTGACTCTCTCATTGACTTCTTGACAACTGACTTGCTCCGCAAACTCTGATAGCGATGCTTTTTGCACTCCTCTCAGCCCTTTCTGCCTCAATCTCTTGTTGCCCTCTACTCCTGCACTATCCACTGCTCCGCTGTTCTCCGTAACCTGCTAATTATCCCTCTCCCTTTTGCCACCTGATACCCCTGCTTCCTTCCTGCCCCGCAGCACTGTGTGGCCCTTGTGGTTTGGCACTTCTTTTTGATTGTAATAAGATAAGATTTTGTTTGGATTTTTAACCCCAGAGGGTTTAGTCACCCAGGATAACCCAAGAAAGTCAGTGCGTCATCGAGGACTGTCTAACTTATTTCCATTGGGGTCCTCAATCTTGTCCCCCAGGATGCGACCCACACCAGTTGACTAACACCCAGGTACCTATTTGCTGCTAGGTGAACAGGACAATAGTGTAAGGAAACGTGTCGAAATGTTTCCACCCACTGGGAATCGAACCCGGGCCCTCCTTGTGTGAAGCGGGAGCTTTAGCCACCAGTCCACTGGGCCTGCTGTTCATTAAATTAACGCACTATTTATTAATTTATTTTGCTTTATTTATCTATGTCTTTACAAATAGTACATTGAGATGATGTATTTACAATATCATACACATGCTAAAACTAATATATACCGCACTCGAAAAGAAAGAAGTCCCACTGGGTATTTTCGTTGATTTACGTAAAGCTATCGATACAGTCAAGCACCTAAAGTCGGTACCTGACCAGCTGGGCTGTGGCTCGTACGTTGGATTGCATGCAGCCAGCAGTAACAGCCTGGTTGATCAGGCTCTGATCCACCAGGAGGGCTGGTCACAGACTGGGCCGCGGGGGCATTGACCCACGGAACTCTCTCCAGGTAAACTCCAGGCAATATGTATCTGACCCGTAGTTACGCTCGGATATCTGATGTCTTGATTGATGAATAGTGTTCTGAAGAATGTCCCACTCTGTTGGATCGCAACACTCATTGTTACGCTGTTCATCAATAATTGTTCACACCATATGTCACTAAAGAAGCTGATCACACTTCTCTGTAAGTGTTTATTGAGATTCTTTTGTGCAAAACACGCTGAACAATGTTCTTTGTCGGTTATCCTGGCACGTCAATGTCTCTCTCTCAATAGAGTCAAAAGTAATCTGACATCACAGCCTCCTACGCCACTGCAATGCTCCTAGCCCTTTGGGGGTCGCCAGACCCTCTCAGAGACTTGTTCTCAGGGTCGCCAAAATTTCAAAAAAAAAATTATTTTTTCTTATGAAAAGATAGAGAATCTTTTCCCAATCATAATGACACCAAAAGTATGAAATCTGATGGAAAACTTAGGGAATTATGCTCTCGCGAAGTTAGCGGTCTTGACGATGTTTACGCATCAGCGATTTTGCCCACTTTGAGCCCCATTTTTGGCCAATTCCAGTGTACTAGTCGACAAAAATCATAACTATTTCACTAGAACTCCGTTTTTTCTATCGAATGAGTACAAGAAACTACCCATTTACCGATTTCAGCTATCCAATAAAGTGGTCAGAATTTAGCAATTTCCAATTTCACACAAATTTCAAAAGATGCCAATTTCCAAATAGGGTCCAGAATAAACAAGAAAGACATTCCTGGCACTAAAATAACATTTCCTCTATTCATTAATCTTACATTTCTTTTGCTTTCCACTTTGATTTTTTATTCTCACAAAAAAAAAATAAGATTTACTGTTAGGCAGACTACTGCATTAGTGTAGAAATGGTATAAATAATATCGGCACACTTGTGAAAGAATATTAGACTCGCCAGTTGACGTGTGTTGGACGCTTACCATGATTTGTTTTCTTTTGAACTTTGGTAAAAATAGAACATTTCTGCTACTTTGAGCTCAATTTCAAGGTACTTTTCATTGTAAAACCAGTCAAAATCATCTCAATTTCTGTAATATGTCTTCCATTCTATACAATGAGACCAGGAAAACTAGAATACAACAATAAATACCATACGAAAATACAGTGCAAAGTCGCTGTTTTAAACCAAAAACATGGTCAATTTTTTTTTTTCTCATTACTCACTCTGTGCTGCAGGATTTTTTTTATACTGCGCACACTGACCACATAAACCCATTCTTTCATATGTAGGCCTACCAGCTTTCTCTTGCTAGATTTGAGGGCGCTAGAATTTATGCTTACTAGTTCATCAAAAACCCTGGCGCGTAAGCCGTACTAGTGCGGCCGAAACCCCGAAAGGACTAGAACATGAAGGAAAAGCTGTCCTAGTACTTTTGGCTTCCTTGCCAAACTATCTCAATGAAGCAAAGCAGAATGCTTGATTCTTGCTGTCTTAAGCATAGACAACAATGTACACTATCTTTACCATGGTAATAAAGTGGGAGCAGGATTTTCCTTAATTGTCTTGCTAAGGTAAGAGATGGACTGTCTCTTATTAAACTAGACTTTGCAACACTGGACTCTTGCAAGGAGCGGCGGTCGCTTGACCACGTCACATACTCGTATTACATCTGGGATCAGTTACTTCCTGTAGCAGTAAACAAGATGTTTGCCCCTTCTGAGAGGGGCTGAGCCCCTCAGGGCTGAAAGGGGTTGAAGGGGGCTGATACCCCCCCCTCCTGGAGAAAATTTCTTTACAAGCTCAGCTCACTCTGATGAGCTGTGAACGGTAAATTTGGGCCTAGATATGAGAGAATACATCAATGTGGTATGTGTGCAGCACATAAAACAAATTCTGCAGCACACAGTGCATAATGAGAGAAAAAACCAAGACCCTAATTTTCGATTAAAACAGCGAATTTGCAGTGTTTTTTCTTATGCTTTTTATAGTTGTATTTGTGATTTCTTCCGCGGCCCGGTCTGTGACCAGGCCTCCTGGTGGATCAGAGCCTGATCAACCAGGCTGTTACTGCTGGCTGCACGCAATCCAACGTACGAGCCACAGCCCGGCTGGTCAGGTACCGACTTTAGGTGCTTGTCCAGTGCCTGCTTGAAGACAGCCAGGGGTCTATTGGTAATCCCCCTTATGTATGCTGGGAGGCAGTTGAACAGTCTCGGGCCCCTGACACTTATTGTATTGTCTCTTAACGTGCTAGTGACACCCCTGCTTTTCATTGGGGGGATGTTGCATCGTCTGCCGAGTCTTTTGCTTTCGTTGTGAGTGATTTTCGTGTGCAAGTTCGGTACTAGTCCCTCTAGGATTTTCCAGGTGTATATAATCATGTATCTCTCCCGCCTGCATTCCAGGGAGTACAGGTTCAGGAACTTCAAGCGCTCCCAGTAATTGAGGTGTTTTATCTCCGTTATGCGCGCCGTGAAGGTTCTCTGTACATTTTCTAGGTCAGCAATTTCACCTGCCTTGAAAGGTGCTGTTAGTGTGCAGCAATATTCCAGCCTAGATAGAACAAGCGACCTGAAGAGTGTCATCATGGGCTTGGCATCCCTAGTTTTGAAGGTTCTCATTGTCCATCCTGTCATTTTTCTAACAGATGCGATTGATACAATGTTATGGTTTTTGTAGGTGAGATCCTCCGACATGATCACTCCCAGGTCTTTGACGTTGGTTTTTCGCTCTATTTTCTTCCTGGAATTTGTTTTGTACTCTGATGAAGTTTTAATTTCCTCATGTTTACCATATCGGAGAAATTAAAATTTCTCATCGTTGAACTTCATATTGCTTTCTGCAGCCCATTGAAAGATTTGGTTGATGTCCGCCTGGAGCCTTGCAGTGTCTGCAATGGAAGACACTGTCATGCAGATTCGGGTGTCATCTGCAAAGGAAGACACGGTGCTGTGGCTGACATCCTTGTCTATGTCAGATATGAGGATGAGAAACAAGATGGGAGCGAGTACTGTGCCTTGTGGAACAGAGCTTTTCACCGTAGCCGCCTCAGACTTTACTCTGTTGACTACTACTCTTTGTGTTCTGTTTGTGAGGAAATTATAGATCCATCTACCAACTTTTCCTGTTATTCCTTTAGCACGCATTTTGTGCGCTATTACGCCATGGTCACACTTGTCGAAGGCTTTTGCAAAGTCTGTATATATTACATCTGCATTCTTTTTGTCTTCTAGTGCATCTAGGACCTTGTCGTAGTGATCCAGTAGTTGAGACAGACAGGAGCGACCTGCTCTAAACCCATGTTGCCCTGGGTTGTGTAATTGATGGGTATCTAGATGGGTGGCGATCTTGCTTCTTAGGACCCTTTCAAAGATTTTTATGATATGGGATGTTAGTGCTATCGGTCTGTAGTTCTTTGCTATTGCTTTACTGCCCCCTTTGTGGAGTGGGGCTATGTCTGTTGTTTTTAGTAACTGTGGGACGACCCCCGTGTCCATGCTCCCTCTCCATAGGATGGTAAAAGCTCGTGATAGGGGCTTCTTGCAGTTCTTGATGAACACGGAGTTCCATGAGTCTGGCCCTGGGGCAGAGTGCATGGGCATGTCATTTATCGCCTGTTCGAAGTCATTTGGCGTCAGGATAACATCAGATAGGCTTGTGTTAACCAAATTCTGTGGCTCTCTCATAAAAAATTCATTTTGATCTTCGACTCTCAGTCTGGTTAGCGGCTTGCTAAAAACTGAGTCATATTGGGACTTGAGTAGCTCACTCATTTCCTTGCTGTCATCTGTGTAGGACCCATCTTGTTTAAGTAGGGGCCCAATACTGGATGTTGTTCTCGACTTTGATTTGGCATAGGAAAAGAAATACTTTGGGTTTCTTTCGATTTCATTTATGGCTTTTAGTTCTTCCCGCGATTCCTGACTCCTATAAGATTCCTTTAGCTTTAGTTCGATGTTTGCTATTTCTCTGACCATGGTCTCCCTACGCATTTCAGATATATTGGCCTCTTTTAGCCGCTCAGTCATTCTTTTCCGTCACCTGTAAAGGGAGCGCCTGTCTCTTTCTATTTTACATCTATTCCTCCTTTTTCTTAAAGGAATAAGCCTTGAGCATACATCGGGTGCCACAGAGTTAATCTGTTCTAGGCATAAGTTGGGGTCTGTGTTGCTTAGTATATCTTCCCAGCTTATATCGTTTAGGACTTGGTTTACTTGGTCCCACTTTATGTTCTTGTTATTGAAGTTGAATTTGGTGAAGGCTCCCTCGTGACTGATCTCATTTTGTCGGTCTGGGGCTCCGCGCATACATGTCTGAACCTCGATTATGTTGTGATCTGAGTATATTGTTTTTGATATGGTGACATTTCGTATCAGATCATCATTGTTAGTGAAGATGAGGTCTAGTGTATTCTCCAGTCTAGTAGGCTCTATTATTTGCTGGTTTAAGTTGAATTTTGTGGGTCCCTGCATGGGTTAATGTAAGGTGAGAGGTGAGCAGTATTTATTTGTAGGGAGTCAGGTGTAGGAGGTATGGTAGCTAGCCAGGACACACCCACCTTCACATAATATACAGCCTCTCCTCACTTAACCCTTTGAGGGTCCAAGGCCAAAATCTGAAGGGGTGCCCCAGTGTCCAAGAAATTTTTAAAAAAAAAAAAAAAAAATTTTTACAGAATTAAAGACAATATTTTTGTGACGGTAATAAAAAAAAAAATTTGATCAGTAGTACTTACTGAGATACAGCTGCGGGAACATCATCGGGTGGCGGCAACATCAGCGACTTCCGCAAAATCGCATTTTTTTATTTTACGTTTTTTATACTTTTTTCTTTTGGTTTCTATTTTTTTTTCTTTTTCTAATAACATTTGTGGCCTGTGAGACCAGTATAATGTATATTGTATAAGTGTACACTCATTGTATTCAACACAATAACTGCACTAATTTGTTTATCATTATATATTAATCCGTTCCTGAGAGCTCAATGTTAGCAAAATTATCGTTAGGCAATTAATTTTCCCCATAAGAAATAATGGAAATCAAATTAATCCATGCAAGACACCCCAAAGTATGAAAAAAAAAATTTTTTACCACATGAAATATTAATTTTAATACACACAAACTGAAGATTACATGCACAGTTACATGACAATTACCTTTATTGAAGATCTGGTGATGATTGATGGGATGGGAGGAGGGGAGAGTGTTGATGGTTCTTAGTGTTTAGAAGGGGAATCCCCTTCCATTAGGACTTGAGGTGCAAGTCCTTTTCTGGGGTTACTTCCCTTCTTCTTTTAATGCCACTGGGACCAGCTTGAGTCACTGGACTTCTGTCGCACAACATATGTACCTCTCGTTCCTATATGACTTTCCTAAAGTGTTTCACAACATTGTCAGTGTACAGGTTGCCAACACGGCTTGCAGTAGCTGTGTGAGGGTGATTTTCATCCATGAAGGTTTGCACTTCAAGCCACTTTGCACACATTTCCCTAATCTTTGAAGTAGGCAACTTCTTCAATTTCTCTCTCCCCTCCTCCGAAGCAGTTTCCTCAGGTGTGGCCTCTTGCTGTTGAAGATGATCTAGCAGCTCATCAGTGGTTAGTTCTTCATTGTCCTCCTCCACCAACTCTTCCACATCCTCCCCACTAACCTCCAACCCCAAGGACTTCCCCAATGCCACAATGGATTCCTCAACTGGCATAGGATTCTCAGGGTTAGCCTCAAACCCTTCAAAATCCCTTTTGTCTACACATTCTGGCCACAGTTTCTTCCAAGCAGAGTTCAAGGTCCTCTTAGTCACTCCCTCCCAAGCCTTACCTATAAGGTTTACACAATTGAGGATATTAAAGTGATCTCTCCAAAACTCTCTTGGAGTCAATTGAGTTTGAGGTCACTACAAAGCACCTTTCAAACATAGGTTTTGTGTAGAGTTTTTTGAAGTTGGAAATGACCTTCTGGTCCATGGGCTGCAGGAGAGGAGTGGTATTAGGAGGCAAAAACTTGACCTTAACCCCCCAGAAAGTTTCTGAGGGTGACGACAGGACCCTCTCCGAAACTCGTTCTCAGGGTCGCCAAATTTAAAAAAAAAAAAAAAATTTTCTCTTATGAAAAGATAGAGAATCTTTTCCCGATCATAATGACACCAAAAGTTTGAAATTTGATAGAAAACTTACGGAATTATGCTCTCGCAAAGTTAGCGGTCTCGGCGATGTTTACGCATCGGCGATTTTGCCCACTTTGAGCCCCATTTTCGGCCAATGCCACTGTACTAGTCGACAAAAAACATGAATATTTCGCTAGAACTCCATTTTTTCTATCGAATGAGTGCAAGAAACCACCCATTTATGAAATTCAACTATCCAGTACAGTGGTCAGAATTTAGCAATTTTGCCAATTTCACACAAATTTCAAAAGATGCCAATTTCCGAATAGGGTCCAGAATAAACAAGAAAGACATTCCTGGCACTAAAATGACATTTCCTCTAGTCATTAGTCACGTCTCAAGGCCCCTCTTATATTCTTTTGCTTTCCACTTTGAATTTTTATTCTCACAAAAAATATAAGATTTACTGTTATGCAGACTACTGCATTAGTGTAAAAAATGGTATAAATATTATTGGTGCACTTGTGAAAGAATATTAGACTCACCAGTTGACGTGTATTGCACGCTTGGCACGATTTGTTTACTTTTGAAGTTTGGTAAAAATCGAACATTTCTGCTACTTTGAGCTCAATTTCAAGGTACCTTTCATTGTAAAACCAGTCAAAATCATCTCAATTTCTGTAATATGTCTTCCATTCTATAAAATGAGACCAAGAAAACTAGAATACAACAATAAATACCATACGAAAATACAGTGCAAAGTCGCTGTTTTATTCCAAAAAAAACGGTCAAAGTTTTTTTTTTCTCATTATGCACTGTGTGCTGCAGGATTTTTTTTAGACTGTGCTCACTGACCACATAGACCCATTCTTTCATATGAAGGCCTACCAGCTTTCTCCCACTAGATTTGAGGGCGCTAGAATTTATGAGTACTAGTACGTCCAAAACCCTGGGCGTAAGACGTACTAGTACGACCAAAACCCTCAAAGGGTTAATGGTCTGTAGGATGACCAGGAGCATTGTCTAATACCAGGAGGCACTTAAGGTCTAATTTCTTTTCAATTAGGTAACTTTTCACAGTGGGGGGAAATGCATGGTGTAACCAGTCATAGAAAAAGTCCCTAGTGACCCATGCCTTACTGTTTGCCCTCCACAGCACACACAAATTTGCCTTGAGGACATTGGGAGTTTCAGAGTGATACACCAATAAAGGCTTCACTTTGCAATCACCACTAGCATTGGCACACATCAACAGAGTAAGCCTGTCTTTCATAGGCTTATGTCCTGGGAGTGCCTTTTCCTCCTGAGTAATGTAGGTCCTGCTTGGCATTTTCTTCCAAAACAGGCCTGTTTCGTCACAATTAAACACTTGTTCAGGTTTCAGTCCTTCACTGTCTATGTACTCCTTGAATTCCTGCACATATACTTCAGCCGCTTTGTGGTCCGAACTGGCAGCCTCACCATGCCTTATCACACTATGTATGCCACTACGCTTCTTAAATCTCTCAAACCAACCTTTGCTGGCCTTAAATTCACTCACATCACCACTAGTTGCAGGCATTTTTCTAATTAAATCCTCATGCAACTTCCTAGCCTTTTCACATATGATCGCTTGAGAGATGCTATCTCCTGCTATCTGTTTTTCGTTTATCCACACCAATAACAGTCTCTCAACATCTTCTATCACTTGCGATCTCTGTTTCGAAAACAAAGTTGCACCTTTGGCAAGAACAGCTTCCTTGGTTGCCGTTTTCTTGGCCACAATAGTAGCGCTGGTTGATTGGGGTTTACTATACAACCTGGCCAGCTCGGAGACACGCACTCCACTTTCATACTTAGCAATGATCTCTTTCTTCATATCCTTAGTAATTCTCACTCTTTTTGCTGTAGGGTTGGCACTAGAAGCTTTCTTGGGGCCCATGGTGACTTACTTTGCAGGTGCAATCACTAAAAAAGGCTGTGATATGAAATGTTC
>NW_027199878.1:0-27057 GCF_038502225.1 Cherax quadricarinatus | reverse complement strand
TTAGCAAGAATTCATTTAAAATTAAGCATTTCTAAAAAATTTCTTATACGTTTAAAGATGTATTTTTTTCATTTATGTTAATGTAAAAATTAATAATTTTGTACCAAAAGAACCTTAGAAAACTTGCCTAACCTTATTATAAGAAGCGCAATTTAATTTAGCCTAATCCAACTAAATATATTTTAGATAAGTTTACAATAATTTAATAATAAAGACACACAATGAAACATATTTATTTCGTTAGGTTTAGAATGATTTTTGTGAAATTATTGCATACACAAATTTTCGCTTGCCTTATTCGGCAAGAAGAGCGTTGCTATTTAAGCCAAAATCGCAAGTTTTACCTATTCGGCACGACATGTATATATATATATATATATATATATATATATATATATATATATATATATATATATATATATATATATATATATATAGTTCCGGATCAAGCAGGCTGTGATGGCTATAATGGCCAGCGGACTGCTAACAGCAATAATCTGGCCAAATAGGTAATTAACAAATGTAGGAAAATCTTCGAAACTTGCCACAGGTAAATCACAGGTTGCAATTTTCCAGCAGTCTGATAGTGTCCTGTTTCATTGACTTGTATGTTCTTGCTATAGTGTTCTGTTTCATTGACTTGTATGTTCTTGCTATAGTGTTCTGTTTCATTGACTTGTATGTTCTTGCTATAGTGTTCTGTTTCATTGACTTGTATGTTCTTGCTATAGTGTTCTGTTTCATTGACTTGTATGTTCTTGCTATAGTGTTCTGTTTCATTGATTTGTATGTTCTTGCTATAGTGTTCTGTTTCATTGACTTGTATGTTCTTGCTATAGTGTTCTGTTTCATTGATTTGTATGTTCTTGCTATAGTGTTCTGTTTCATTGATTTGTATGTTCTTGCTATAGTGTTCTGTTTCATTGATTTGTATGTTCTTGCTATAGTGTTCTGTTTCATTGATTTGTATGTTCTTGCTATAGTGTTCTGTTTCATTGACTTGTATGTTGTTGCTATAGTGTTCTGTTTCATTGACTTGTATGTTCTTGCTATAGTGTTCTGTTTCATTGACTTGTATGTTCTTGCTATAGTGTTCTGTTTCATTGACTTGTATGTTCTTGCTATAGTGTTCTGTTTCATTGATTTGTATGTTCTTGCTATAGTGTTCTGTTTCATTGACTTGTATGTTCTTGCTATAGTGTTCTGTTTCATTGATTTGTATGTTCTTGCTATAGTGTTCTGTTTCATTGATTTGTATGTTCTTGCTATAGTGTTCTGTTTCATTGATTTGTATGTTCTTGCTATAGTGTTCTGTTTCATTGATTTGTATGTTCTTGCTATAGTGTTCTGTTTCATTGACTTGTATGTTGTTGCTATAGTGTTCTGTTTCATTGACTTGTATGTTCTTGCTATAGTGTTCTGTTTCATTGACTTGTATGTTGTTGCTATAGTGTTCTGTTTCATTGACTTGTATGTTCTTGCTATAGTGTTCTGTTTCATTGACTTGTATGTTGTTGCTATAGTGTTCTGTTTCATTGACTTGTATGTTCTTGCTATAGTGTTCTGTTTCATTGACTTGTATGTTCTTGCTATAGTGTTCTGTTTCAATGACTTGTATGTTCTTGCTATAGTGTTCTGTTTCAATGACTTGTATGTTCTTGCTATAGTGTTCTGTTTCAATGACTTGTATGTTCTTGCTATAGTGTTCTGTTTCAATGACTTGTATGTTCTTGCTATAGTGTTCTGTTTCATTGACTTGTATGTTCTTGCTATAGTGTTCTGTTTCATTGACTTGTATGTTCTTGCTATAGTGTTCTGTTTCATTGACTTGTATGTTCTTGCTATAGTGTTCTGTTTCATTGACTTGTATGTTCTTGCTATAGTGTTCTGTTTCATTGACTTGTATGTTCTTGCTAAGGGTTCGCACTATTCTCGTATTCTTAATATCTAAGATTGTATCTGGATTGCTTAGTTCGCTCACTTCTTACTTTGTCTTCAAAATTTCTTCTGATCTTTGCGGATTATATCATTCTCCTCCCTTTTAATAGCTCACCCGATTTTTAGGTAAAAACCTCTTTGGACCTTCTGGTCATACGTATTTCGCATACCGTGTCGTCATGCGTTGTTCATCTTACCTATCTGGAGTGTGTTTCGAGGGTCACCGCCCCCGCCGCCTGGTCACAGACCAGGCCTCCTCTTTCTTGACTTATTACCTGGTCTCATGATATCTTCTATCTCTCGGCAGTGTTTGTGTTACCCGTTATTACGATGCTGTCTTCGAATTGTATTTCTGCTTCACTTATCTTAGCGATGTCATTCCCACCAGTGTGTGTGTGTGTGTGTGTGTGTGTGTGTGTGTGTGTGTGTGTGTGTGTGTGTATTGTTGTTGCTGCATGACTTTCCTTGTGTTTGGAGAGTTGTGAAGTCTGGTGTCTGTGTTAATGGAAGAGACGTGAGGTACAACATGTGTCGTGCCGAATTAGGCTTCGAAGGATGTGTGTACTCACCTAGTTGTGGTTGCAGGGGTCGATTCATAGCTCCTGGCCCCGCTTCATTACTGGCCGCTACTGTGTGTGTGTGTGTATGTGTCTGTCTCTGTAAGGGGATTTCAGTGTGATCAGAGGTGAAGTGCTTGATTGTAGGGTAATGATAGTATTAGCGCTGGATGCTGTGGCAGTGGTGGCGTTAGTGGTGTCAGTATCCACAGTGGCAGAGTTTGTGATGGCCTCTTATCATTAAGTGTTATCACCACCTGTCTCGTCATCTGCACGACCATCAGTTGCACCACCACCACCCACCTTCTGTACTCTGGTACACCATCTGTTCCACCGCTGTTACTGTCGGTATTCCAGCACTGTTATCTGTTGCGTCACTGCCGCCGCCGCAGTCTCTGTCTATACTCTAGCACCACCAGGCTACAGCCGCCACCACCAGATTACAGCCACCACCACCAGATTACAGCCACCACCATGTTGAAGTAGCATCACCATGCTGCATCACCACTACCACTGGAACAAATACAGAGATCGTTTGCGGCCCACATAGAGCCAGTAAATCACTTAAATACATGGGAACGCCTTAAAAGTCTTGAACATGTATTTACTGGAACGGAGGAGAGAGATACATGATAATATACACCTGAAAAGCACTCGAGGGCCTGGTCCCAAATCTGCACACTGGCATAACAACATACTGGGGTGAGAGATATGGGAGGAAGTGCAAAATAAACCCATTGAGGAACAGGGATGCGGTGGGCACAATAAGGGAACACTGTATCAACATTCATGGCCCCAGATTATTCAACATCTTACCAGAAGATATCAGAAACACGCCTGGAATAAGTATAGAAGCTTTCAAGAGAAAACTGGACACGTATCTTCACCAGGTGCCAGATCAATCAGGCTGTGATGAATGTGTGTGGCAGCGGACTTCCAGCAGCAACAGCCTGATTGACCAGGCTAGCACCAGACGAGCCTGGCCTATGGCCGGGCTCTGAAACTCATCAAAGGTATCAGTCACATGAACCCGTCTGTTATTGTGTAACAGTCACACGAACCCGTCTGTTATTATGGTAGCAGTCACGTGAACACGTCCATAGACCTTAAAGAGTGCAGACATAGCTTCTGTGCATAAGGGAGGCAGAACGCTAGCTCTGCCTCCCTTATGCATAAAAGTCTTCGACAGAGTGATGACACGACAAATTACAAATTTTAAAGAACAACACTCTCTGCACAACCCAAACCAGCATGATTATAGAGCCGGGAGATATACTTGCCACAACTGCTAAACCACTATGACAGAATTACGTAGGCGTTTGAAGAAAATCAATACGCAAATGTGGTATACAGGGATTTTGTAAAGCCGTTTTACAAATGCGATCATGGGGTGAATGCACATGCTATGGACATAACGGGGAAGGTAGGCAGATGGATTTTCAACTTTCTGGTAGAACACAAAAGTAGTATTAAACAGTAAAATCCAGCATCAACGCGGTAAAAAGCTCAGTACCTCAAAACATGATCCAGGAACCTCTCATCTTTATTGTCCTCAAACAGACAGATAACACCACCCATTACAGTTTTGTATCATTTGTAGTCACGTGAACACGTCTGTCACTGTTGTTATAGTAACAAGAACTCGTTTGTTGTCACAAGAACACATCTGTTATTGTGGTGTTCGCAGTGATGTTCACATCTATTATTGTGGTAGTGTTTGCGTGTTGTTATTGTGGTATTAGTTACATGTATGAAAGTGATCGGACCGTCACCTGTATTTGGTATACAGTGGTTGACCTAGCACAACCACTGGTGACAAAGAAGACTTTCCCCTTGACGCGAGGCGAATTCCTGATGACACAGTGCCAGCACTCCGCCTGGCATATGCGTGCCACTGGCCGCCTGGTAATTGGTTCATTCTGAAGAGTTGCGTCTGGTGGGGGACCCGAGTCAGAGGTGTGGTATGAGGACCAGCGGGGATAGAAAGTGTTAACACACTCTTAAACCATCTTATATATTTGTCACTTTTAAATGCCCTCTTGAACAGTCTTGCGTATTGTGTTGTTCTAAATATCTTGTTGAACTATCTTGTATATTATGTTGTTGTAAACACCTTATTGAACGATCTTGTGTATTGTGCTATTGTAAACACCTTGTTGAACGATCTTGTGTATTGTGCTATTGTAAACACCTTGTTGAACTATCTTGTATATTATGTTGTTGTAAACACCTTATTGAACGATCTTGTGTATTGTGCTATTGTAAACACCTTGTTGAACGATCTTGTGTATTGTGCTATTGTAAACACCTTGTTGAACTATCTTGTATATTATGTTGTTGTAAACACCTTATTGAACGATCTTGTGTATTGTGCTATTGTAAACACCTTGTTTAACGATCTTGTGTATTGTGCTATTGTAAACACCTTGTTGAACGAACATGTATATTATGTTGTTGTAAATATCTTGTTGAACAGTTGTACAAATTATCCTTTGTAATCAGGGGTATTTTAGGTTCACTAATGTACATGAGTGTCGTGAATTATGTAAGCTTTCCCACAGAGGTTTCCCAGTGCTCCTGACGCTAACAAGTTCAGTAAGTGGACAACACTTCAGTAAATCATATGTAAATGCCTGCTTCTGTGGTGCCATTTATCATGAGGAATTAGTCATGTAGTGTTTTGATGTAGAGTGACGGAGAGGATGGTGATGCTAATGATGTAGAGTGAGGGAGAAGATGGTGGTGCTAACGATGTAGAATGAGGGAGAGGATGGTGGTGCTAATGATGTAGAATGAGGGAGAGGAAGATGGTGCTAATGATGTAGAATGAGGGAGAGGATGGTGGTGCTAATGATGTAGAATGAGAGAATGATGCTAATGTAGAGTTAGGGAGAGGATGGTGGTGCTAATGATGTAGAGTAAGGGAGAGGATTGTGCTAATGTAGAATGAGGGAGAGGATGGTGCTAATGTAGAGTTAGGGAGAGGATGGTGCTAATGGTGTAGAGTGAGGGAGAGGATGGTGGTGCTAATGATGTAGAATGAGGGAGAGTATAGTTGTGCTAACGATGTAGAATGAGGGAGAGGATAGTGGTGCTAATGATGTAGAGAGAGAGAGGATGTGGTAAGGTGAGAAGTGTCAACAAACGCTTGACCTCGTCTGGAAAGTTAGTGGGAGCTAAGTCTTTCTCCTCAGCTGGTGGAATGGATTGATCCAGGGTAGTGGATGAACTCACCCGCTATGTGAGCCGTAAAATAAGGTGCTAGGACCTGATATAAGGGTGAAAAACAACGGTGGTGGGTAGGTGTGGGTGAGTGAGGCAGCGTACTAGTCACTGCGTGAGTGGCTAGGCCGACTGGATGAGCGGCATAACCCACGTGCTCTGGCTTACACCCACACTAGGCACGAGAATATTCTAAGCCAGGCTGGCCTAAAACACACCACAACACCACAGTGATGGTGTAAGCACTCAGGATGGCTTGGAACTGAGAGCACAAAGCGATGGTGAAGGCTGGAACTCGCGTGGCTTGCTTGTGTACTGGGGCTAGTCACCTGGGTTAGTTGGTGGCTTAAACCCTTCACACAGGCTGGCTTGAGAACTTGTAACGATGAACACAGCAGGGTGGAAAGCTGGTTGAGCAGGCAAGGCTAGGACTGGAGCAGGCTGGATGGCTTAGAGACTGTCTCCCCCACAGACTGGCTTGGCATAATTTGCAAACCCTGATCAATCCCTCGGAAGTAATGCAAATAAGCAGATAAGACACTAAGACACACAGACTGACCGGGAAGTCGTGCAGAGAGGCTGGTGAGTGCTTGCTCGGGGTAGCTGGCTGTTTAGGCCGCCATGCGGTCAACACACATGTCCGTCTGCTGGTAGAAGTTAATCTCCGTACATCTGAGTAAATATCAGATTTACGCGACCACCGTTTCCACCATTTGTTGGGAAGGTTCCGTGGAGATATGATGGCTGGAGATAAACACACTTGTTGGGTTGTATACACTTGTATTAGCACCAGGAGGCCTGGTCGTGGGCCGGGCCGCGGGGGCGTTGATCCCCGGAATGCCCTCCAGGTATGTAGGGGAATGTCCCAGCCTGCCTGTAGCTGCCTGTAGGTCTATCCAAGAACTGAGAGAGGGACAGGGGTGACTGCCGCCCACCAGCAGCACTGTGACGTCACATGTTAGCCGCTAAGTCTAGCAAGGGGTCGTCTATATAATACATATGGATGGTACTAACTACGATACTCAGATATGCTACACAAACATGTGCAGGGTATCAGCAACTATGTTGACACTGCTAATGATGTAGTGTGAGGGAGAGGATGGTGGTGCTAATGATGTAGTGTGAGGGAGAGGATGGCGGTGCTAATGATGTAGTGTGAGGGAGAGGATGGTGGTGCTAATAACATAGTGTGAGGGAGAGGATGGTGGTGCTAATGATGTAGAATGAGGGAGAATTGGGTGATATTCTGGTTTTGGGATCTTGATCTTGGCAGTAATGACGTTAGACTGCGTGCGGCTGTCACAAACAGCCTGGTCTATCTGGCTAGCAACCCAGGGGATGGGCTGGTATGGGGCTTGTGCTCTGGGGCGGGGACTCCCGAAATAGTCTCCAGGAAGAAAACTGTTTCTAGAAAGTGACTGATGATTGTGATCTGTTCCGACTCCAACAGTCAGTGGAGTCTGGACAGACAAACACACCTGGTCATGCACTGCTCACAAAGCAACATCTTTGAGAAATGATAACTATCTAACTGTAATTACCATTGGCTATCTGACTGCTGTTGATTCCGCCTCCTGAGGCCAGGCCTCCTGGACGATGGTATGGAATTACTACTGGCTTCAGTCAAATCTTCATTTCTTTCAACCTGGAGAGTTTCCACACTGACGTTAATTACTGTTTATGTATACTTTCCTTCACCAAACAAATATTGCTGGTGGCACGATAGCAAAAATCAAGAATGTTGTGGTTGTAACGTTACTAGAATCTGAATGTTGAGGTAGTACGGTTGGTAAGAGGCATCAGAGTGATGAATGGTTTGAAAAACCGACAAGTTGAAGATTGAGACACTTATGCAGCATATGGGAATCTTTATTCAGGAAACGTTTCGCCACACAGTGGCTTCATCAGTCCAATACAAAGAGGAAGGCGTAAGGAGAGGAGGAGAATGAGGTAATCAGTCCCTCAACCTGGAGTCGATGTGTTCAGTCCATCAATCTTGTAGAATGTACAGCATAGGGCCGTAGACGTGGCTTATATACTGTAGTGAGGTGACGTGAAGCAGATGGAGGCGGGGTCATAGTGGTACCATCCACTAGTCGAAGTAGGTCTTCGTCCAAAGGTTGAACAAGTGTTGAAGAATTCTTTGTAACAAGACCCCATGATGCTGCCGTGTCTGACAGTTGTGATGAATGGTATGAAAAACCGACAAGTTGAAGATTGAGACACTTATGCAGCATATGGGAATCTTTATTCAGGAAACGTTTCGCCACACAGTGGCTTCATCAGTCCAATACAAAGAGGAAGGCGTAAGGAGAGGAGGAGAATGAGGTAATCAGTCCCTCAACCTGGAGTCGATGAGTTCAGTCCATCAATCTTGTAGAATGTACAGCATAGGGCCGTAGACGTGGCTTATATACTGTAGTGAGGTGACGTGAAGCAGATGGAGGCGGGGTCATAGTGGTACCATCCACTATGACCATTCATCACAACTGTCAGACACGGCAGCATCATGGGGTCTTGTTACAAAGAATTCTTCAACACTTGTTCAACCTTTGGACGAAGACCTACTTCGACTAGTGGATGGTACCACTATGACCCCGCCTCCATCTGCTTCACGTCACCTCACTACAGTATATAAGCCACGTCTACGGCCCTATGCTGTACATTCTACAAGATTGATGGACTGAACACATCGACTCCAGGTTGAGGGACTGATTACCTCATTCTCCTCCTCTCCTTACGCCTTCCTCTTTGTATTGGACTGATGAAGCCACTGTGTGGCGAAACGTTTCCTGAATAAAGATTCCCATATGCTGCATAAGTGTCTCAATCTTCAAGAGGCATCAGAGCCTGAATGTTGAGGCAGTAAGGTTACTAAGTCCCTAGAACTTTAATAATAAGGTAGAAAGGTTAATAAGAGCCGGTAGAGCTTTATATTGAAGTAGAAACGCAGTATTAAGCTTTCATATGAAAATTATTAATTTAAGTGTAAGCTGCCGCCGCGTGCAGAGTCATCACGAGGTGGTAATGGAGTTGAATTTCTTGCTTGGCTCATTTGAAAACACGTCCTCCTTGAGAATATTTTAATATACCTTTTGAGCTGTGAACTTGTTACAGATTTTTAATTACAGTTAGAAAAGAGTTGTCGAAAGCATAGTGACTTAACAGTGCTAAATTCTTATTCAGTATTAGAGGAATTAATCTTGCTGGAGATTCAACAGGGTGGGCACAGTAAATTATATGGGATGACTAGAACGATAGAAGAATACGGTGAAACATACTGAGGGGATGTAGTCGCTTGTAGCCTGTGATGACTGATTTGTCGGTTATGACTTTTCATGGTACGAACGTAACAGAGACACTATTCAACACAGAAATAACCCGCACATAAGAGAAAGGAACTTACGACGATGTTTCGGGACCGAAACGTCGTCATAAATTTATTTTTCTTATGTGCGGGCTATCTGTTATTTGTGTATTGTTTCATTTACGTTATTGTGCCTGTTTATTCTTTACACTATCCAACTATATTCTGCCAACGTTTTTTTTTAGGAGAAATCCAAATATTTGGAGTGTCACCTGCAGTTTATCCGAGGGTGGTTTAGATGTATAAATTACTGAGTATTAGGGTATACTAGTGTATTACATTTTGTAAAATGGTAAAAATTTTAAAAGGGTAGAAATTGTGATTTAATAAACTAGTTTTCCTTTATCACAACAAGTTTTTAATTGGCTCGATTTTGGCGCGTTCTTTATTTTTAATATGAAGTAAGATAGTTGTGCCGCCAGCGTCTCTGCCACACTTATTATGATCATATTTTTTTAGTCTTGTATGAAATTGTTATTAGAACTTAGTAGTTATTTACCTAAGTTTATTGTAAGTAAAACACTGAAAACATGAAATTACAATTTTAGGCCTATTATCTTTATTAATCTAAGTGCGTATATTTTTACAATTGTAATCATCTTGCGAACTTTAATATGACGCTAGGATATACCCAGTAAAAAAATACATCCGGGTTACATGGGAGTTTCGTTATATTGTTTTCGCTTAGAAAACTAAGAATGAAATAGATTCAGGGAATTGGTGATTTACCCATTAAATTCTAGTTTAAACTTTGTTAGGATTTTTAACTCTGCTCTTAAATGTATGGGAGATAAGGAGGAACTTGGGGTTAAATAAGAGTGAAGTGTTTCTCCAAGAATATGTAAGTGTATAATGTCCCACCAACTGACGTTCTTTCTTAATTATTTTAATTCAAGCACTAATTTTTAAAGTGGTGGACCAGTAAGCCAGCGGAAGGCCTTGGTCAGTTGGCCTTCCGCTGGCTTGCCGGTCCTGTTTCCTGACGAATTTTACCTAACCTAAACTATCGGGAAGCTACTGTAGTTTGTTTGTATTGGATTATAATGTATATTCATTAAAATATATTGTTGAATATCGAATATACTGTAACATTACATTTACAAAGGATTTCCTGCGAGACATGCATTACACCGTATTCACTTACCTCTGAATATTATTGTATTATTATCATTATTATTACAATCATGGGTAAGCGCTAAACACGTAGGATTATACAGCGCCCGTGGGGGGATGGAAGGTATTCAGGCTTAATTCAGGGAACTGGAGCACAGATCTAATTCCCTAGATCAAGAGCCCCTCACCAGCGTCAAGGAACCTCCCTTGAGGGGAAATATTATTGTAAATTAATTTTCTGCGTAGTGGCTTAAACTTCGGCAACACGGGTTTGGTAGTAAGGTCTTCAATAAACGAAATTAGTCAGTCAGTAGTTTACTTGTAATGTTGCTCAAAACATGATATGTTTCCTAAGCGGGAAGAAGAAAGATCTTGAAATTTAGGGGACGGTTGACGGGGACGCGCCGCTCTTGCTATGAGAGAACACAACGCTATGAGGACAGTACTTTCCAGTCCAAATATATGACACACCATTAACGGTAGCAGTTTCATCGTTGGCTTTTTCAATATACAAGTATCATGATATCTTTATAATACACTATCCTAATCTACAGATATCACTACCTTTACAAACTGTTGTCATTCAATCTTAATATTAAAATCCTACATTTTGTTTTGTAAAATGTTATCAACCTTATTTACAACATGGTGCAATTTTGGCATTAATTCTTTACTCTTGTTATGTACTACTTTCTAAATTACAGTCTCGGAGAGTGTTTATCTTTCTTTATAAACTTTACATTGTCTTTCCTCTCTTGCAATTGCTTCACAAACTTCCCACATAACATAAACGAATCCAGACTACCAGCATCTCTGTTCTTCTATTTCTACTTTTCTTAGCATAAGCATATGTTTAATCTAATGCAACATGAAATGGATAGTGGGAGAGGTAACTCTTATTTAGTGAGCAGTGTGGCTAGTGTCACAGGCAACTCTATTTAATATGCAGAGAGATAGATAAGAGGGATTCAGGTCACGTTGGAGTCTTTCGTATCGTTTCGTTTTACTTACCGGGAGTTGTTTATATGTGACTATCTGGTCGTTGTAGTGTTAGTTCATTTTATATATAGGGTGGCCACAAAAAACACTCCCTGACTTCAAACAGGTATAGCATGTAACTTTATTGTAATAATCTTTCACAGTTAGTAGCTTCAGATGCAGGATTTCATTCACTTTCATGTGGTATAGGGTAGCATTAAAGGCATTCAGTGTGCGCCCCTCTGGTTGCTCGGCAAACATCGATGCGATAGTCCAGTTCGGTCCAGACGCTCTGCAGCATATCTGGTGTTATGCGAACTGCTTCAGTGACCGAAATTTTCAGCTCTTCCATGGTTGCAGGTAGTGGTGGTACGTAAACTGTGCTCTTCACGCACCCCCAAAGAAAGTAGTCACAAACAGTTAGGTTCGGTGACCTCTGCAAGTGGCCAGTGAGGTCACCGGACCTAACTGTTTGTGACTTCTTTCTTTGGGGGTACCTGAAAAGCTCAGTTTACGCACCACCACTACCTGCAACCCTGGAGGAGCTTAAAATTTCTATCACTGAAGCAGTTCTCATAACGCCAGATATGCTGCAGAGCGTCTGGACCGAACTGGACTATCGCATCGATGTTTGCCGAGCAACCAGAGGGGCGCACACTGAATGCCTTTAATGCTACCCTATACCACATGAAAGTGAATGAAATCCTGCATCTGAAGCTACTATGATAAGATTATTACAACAAAGTTACATGTTATACCCGTTTGAAATCAGGGAGTGTTTTTGTGGACACCCTGTATATATATATATATATATATATATATATATATATATATATATATATATATATATATATATATATATATATATATATATATATATATATATATATATATATATATATATATATATATATATATATATATATATATAATATATATATATATATATATATATATATAATATATATATATATATATATATATATATATATATATATATATATATATATATATATATATATATATATTACGATTTCACGAGTCATTAGGTACGTTTTGAAACTTAAGCAAGCACTTGTAGTTATTTATTAAGAAAAAAAAAAAGTTTTGGCCCTGGGACCTTCATCACGTCTAACATATTAAAAATGATCAAGGTTTCAGGACCGAAAAGTTTTCTAATAAATATGTGTTACTGTTTTCTCACGTGTCTTTCTAAACCACTTTGTCGGTTTAAATTACAAAGGTTTATATCAAAATTAAGTACACCCTCAGGGTGTGGCTACCCTATTGTATATGATAGTTATATGATGGAACAAAATCTAACCGTGTTTACCTGTTAAAATCTATCACAAATCTATCATAGTGTAATGAAATCTGTCAGCCTAAGCTGGGAGGCTTCAGTAGGACGATATGCATACCGTAAAGCATTCTACGATAAGCTGAGCAGCTACTGGAGCTTGAAAAGAATTGTTCCAGGTGGGCGGGAGTTGCGGTCACTTAGAAATAATTATGTTTCAGTATGGTCCTCACACGCATGAAGTGAAGGGTTTGAGGATATATTGTTTGATAAATATTAGGTGCATCGGTATGGAGGTGCATGTGGTGTGGATGCATAGGTGAAGAGTGAGGTGTGTGAATGTGGAGGGTGAGGCGGGTGTGTGGGAGGATTGGAGGTGGAGAAAGACGCAGTGAGGCCAGGCAGGAGGTGAGCAACGCATATGTAGGAGTGGAAGTGTGCCAAGTGCTGCTTGCTGCTCCACCTTTACACATTGCCAGCCTTTACTCTCACTCACATACACAACTCTCCTCCCTCACCTTACCTTCCATCCTCCCTCATGCTCTGTGGTCGTACCTTCCATCCTCCCTCGTGCTCTGTGGTCGTACCTTCCATCCTCCCTCATGCTCTGTGGTCGTACCTTCCATCCTCCCTCGTGCTCTGTGGTCGTACCTTCCATCCTCCCTCGTGCTCTGTGGTCGTTCCTTCCACCCTCGTGCTCTGTGGTCGTACCTTCCATCCTCCCTCATGCTCTGTGGTCGTACCTTCCATCCTCCCTCGTGCTCTGTGGTCGTACCTTCCACCCTCGTGCTCTGTGGTCGTACCTTCCATCCTCCCTCGTGCTCTGTGGTCGTACCTTCCATCCTCCCTCGTGCTCTGTGGTCGTACCTTCCATCCTCCCTCGTGCTCTGTGGTCGTACCTTCCATCCTCCCTCGTGCTCTGTGGTCGTACCTTCCATCCTCCCTCGTGCTCTGTGGTCGTACCTTCCATCCTCCCTCGTGCTCTGTGGTCGTACCTTCCATCCTCCCTCGTGCTCTGTGGTCGTACCTTCCATCCTCCCTCGTGCTCTGTGGTCGTACCTTCCATCCTCCCTCGTGCTCTGTGGTCGTACCTTCCATCCTCCCTCGTGCTCTGTGGTCGTACCTTCCGTCCTCCCTCGTGCTCTGTGGTCGTACCTTCCGTCCTCCCTCGTGCTCTGTGGTCGTACCTTCCGTCCTCCCTCGTGCTCTGTGGTCGTACCTTCCGTCCTCCCTCGTGCTCTGTGGTCGTACCTTCCGTCCTCCCTCGTGCTCTGTGGTCGTACCTTCCGTCCTCCCTCGTGCTCTGTGGTCGTACCTTCCGTCCTCCCTCGTGCTCTGTGGTCGTACCTTCCGTCCTCCCTCGTGCTCTGTGGTCGTACCTTCCGTCCTCCCTCGTGCTCTGTGGTCGTACCTTCCGTCCTCCCTCGTGCTCTGTGGTCGTACCTTCCGTCCTCCCTCGTGCTCTGTGGTCGTACCTTCCGTCCTCGTGCTCTGTGGTCGTACCTTCCGTCCTCCCTCGTGCTCTGTGGTCGTACCTTCCGTCCTCCCTCGTGCTCTGTGGTCGTACCTTCCGTCCTCCCTCGTGCTCTGTGGTCGTACCTTTCATTCCTCCTCCCTCGTGCTCTGTGGTCGTACCTTCCGTCCTCCCTCGTGCTCTGTGGTCGTATCCGTCCCCCTCGTGCTCTGTGGTCGTACCTTCCGTCCTCCCTCGTGCTCTGTGGTCGTACCTTCCGTCCTCCCTCGTGCTCTGTGGTCGTACCTTCCGTCCTCCCTCGTGCTCTGTGGTCGTACCTTCCGTCCTCCCTCGTGCTCTGTGGTCGTACCTTCCGTCCTCCCTCGTGCTCTGTGGTCGTACCTTCCGTCCTCCCTCGTGCTCTGTGGTCGTACCTTCCGTCCTCCCTCGTGCTCTGTGGTCGTACCTTCCGTCCTCCCTCGTGCTCTGTGGTCGTACCTTCCGTCCTCCCTCGTGCTCTGTGGTCGTACCTTCCGTCCTCCCTCGTGCTCTGTGGTCGTACCTTCCGTCCTACCTAGTTCTCTGTGGTCGTACCTTCCGTACCTTCCGTCCTCCCTCGTGCTCTGTGGTCGTACCTTCCGTCCTCCCTCGTGCTCTGTGGTCGTACCTTCCGTCCTCCCTCGTGCTCTGTGGTCGTACCTTCCATCCTCCCTCGTGCTCTGTGGTCGTACCTTCCATCCTCGTGCTCTGTGGTCGTACCTTCCATCCTCGTGCTCTATGGTTGTACCTTCCATCCTCGTGCTCTATGGTCGTACCTTCCATCCTTCCTCGTGATCTGTGGTCGTACCTTCCATCCTCCCTTGTGATCTGTGGTCGTACCTTTCATCCTCCCCTCGTGCTCTGTGGTCGTACCTTCCATCCTCCCCTCGTATTCTGTGGTCGTGCCTTCCATCCTCCCTCGTGCTCTGTGGTAGTACCTACCATCATCCTTCGGGCTCTGTGGTCGTACCTTCCATCCTCCCTAGTATTCTGTGGTCGCGCTTTTCCTCCCTCGTACTCTGTGGTCGTGTCTTTCCTCAATCGTACTCTTTGGTCGTGCCTTTCCTCCCTCGTTCTCTGTGGTCGTGTCTTTCCTCCTTCGTACTCTGTGGTCGTGTCTTTCCTCCCTCGTTCTCTGTGGTCGTGTCTTTCCTCCTTCGTACTCTGTGGTCGTGTCTTTCCTCCCTCGTTCTCTGTGGTCGTGTCTTTCCTCCTTCGTACTCTGCGGTCGTGTCTTTCCTCCCTCGTGCTCTGTAGTCGTGTCTCCCCTCCCTCGTGCTCTGTGGTCGTGTGTCTCCCCTCCCTCGTGCTCTGTGGTCGTGTGTCTCCCCTCCCTCGTGCTCTGTAGTCGTGTCTCCCTTCCCTCGTGCTCTGTGGTCGTGTGTCTCCCACCTCGTGCTCTGTGGTCGTGTCTCCCTCGTGTTCTGTGGTTGTACCTTCCAACCTACCTCATGCTCTATGGTCGTGCTTTTCATCCTCGTGCTCTGTGGTCATGCTTTTCCTCCCTCGTGCTCTGTTGTCGTGCCTTTCCTCCCTCGTGCTCTGTGGTCATGCCTTTCCTCCCTCGTGCTCTGTGCTCGTACCTTGCTTTCCCCGTGCTCTTTGGCCGTGCTTTTCCTCCGTTGTGCACTGTGTCCGTGCCTTTCCTCCCTTGTGCATTGTGTTCGTGCCTTTCCTCCCTCGTGCATTGTGTTCGTGCCTTTCCTCCCTCGTGCTCTGTGGTCGTGCCTTTCCTCCATCGTGTTCTGTGGTCATGCTTTTCCAACCTCTTGCTCTGTGGTCGTGCCTTTCCTCCCTCGTGCTGTGTGGTCGTGCCTTTCCTCCCTCGTGCTCTGCGGTCGTGTCTTTCCTTCCTCGTGCTCTGTGGTCGTGCCTTTCCTCCCTCGTGCTGTGTGGTCGTGCCTTTCCTCCCTCGTGCTCTGCGGTCGTGTCTTTCCTTCCTCGTGCTCTGTGGTCGTGCCTTTCCTCCCTCGTGCTCTGTGGTCGTGTCTTTCCTTCCTCGTGCTCTGTGGTCGTGCCTTTCCTTTTGCAACAAAGGCTGTTCTTGTTACTGCCCGTCATACTCGATTTAAAAGACACTGTAAAACATCACTGTCATCCGTAACATTACTGTCATCGGCCTTCAGGTGTTTAAAACTTTAGAATGGTCAATGATAATGTCCTCAAACACCTCAGAGTGGAGGAAGCATTTCTATAAAAGAAAGTACCTCAGTCCATCCAAAATCACGGGTAAGGTGTTAGATTTCCTGATGTTGAAGGTCTTGCCTCTGCTGTTTGCAATATGCATCAGACCTTGAAATTGAAGCCGTACAAGACAGGTATATTCAGTTATGTGGGACAGTAATTCTAACTATTCTAAACGTAAAACGGGCAGATGTGCACCTACTATACTCTTCAGTTACATTCCGCCATCGTCAAATTATGATTTTGGGAAACTTGGAATTGGCTGCGTAACATTTGATCATGGGGACCCCAGCATGATCCTTCTCCAGTACAGTGAACCAGTGTTGAAAAGTTGAAACCGATATTATGAGTTATTCTCAAGTTATACATCAAAATTTGGAGGGTGAGTGGCACTAGCCAAGACTGTCTTGTCATTATGGTCGCATGTTCACTCACAGCACGAGTGATGCTGTGAACACACCACAATACTGTTAGTATTGTGGTGTGTTCACTTACAGGATGAGTGGTGCCGCTCAATATACTTACCCTTCAGGGCAGAATCTAAATCTGTTTCTAAATATATAAGCATTATCAACGGACCTCAAACCGTTTTCACGGCAACTTTGACACTATCTTACAAATGATTCACAAATAATGCAGTGCTCCCCTTCCTTTGTATTTGACTGGCTCGTCTTCCTTATTTCCCACTTCTACCACTACCACTACTACTACCTCTTCTTCTTCTACTACAACTACTGATGAAATTAGACACATGTGCGGCGTCTGGTTGTCTTTGTTGTGGACGTTTCGCCATCCAGTGGCTGGCTGGATGGCGAAACGTCTACGGTGGGGATGCCCGGGTGTTGTGCATGTGTCATTTCATCCTTGTGCCTTTTTGTTATTTATGGACCCCGCAGTTAAGCGTCATATTCTCTCCAACTTTTTTAATGTTCTTCCCTCTTTTAAACCCCTCTTTCGATCTTATGAGGCTGCTCTTATTGCTACCCGGCGTCGTAAGAATCAGCTTCGCTTCCTACGTGACTGTCTTGCTGAACAAGTTCTGCCACCTTCCTTCTCCCACTTCCTGAAAACCAACCCACTGGGCACTCCCTTTCCTGATCATGCCCGTCTCCTACTTCAACAGCTCATTCTTTCTACTAAATCACAGGTTGAAGATGCCTTCTTTACTTTCCGTCAACGTCAACGTGCTCTCTTTGCGGCTCTACCACAGGATCTCTGTAACCTTCTCTCTACCATTGCCTTTGACACTGCTCGCCTGAATGCACAAATTCATTCTTCCAAACTACAAAATAAACTTCAACGTCTCATCTCAGCTAGCCCTTGGTCTAAATTCTCCCTCACTGACTGTGTTACTAATCTGTCTTCTGTCTCACTCTCTCAGTATGAGCTTGAACTTCTTGGTTTTGGTCTTTCCTTTGCCACTTCGCCTACTCCTCGCGCTGGTATTTCCCTGATTAGCTCTTTTGATTCCTTTCGTCAATCTCGCTTCCGTAATCTTCCTGACTTGTCCACTTTTCGTGGTGCTCTCCTTCCTGCTCTTGTTAGTCTGTTTTCCAAGAATCACCACCTTCCACGCCGTTACCAACTTGCCCTTTCTTCTCTTAAATCCAACACTAACATTGTCATACTATCTTCTGACAAAGGTAATTCGGTAGTTATCCTTGATCGCGAGGATTACCTCCGTAAAGCTGATGTCTTGCTCTCTGACTCACGCACCTACACTCCTCTCGTTTCCAACCCTCTTGATCGCATCAAGAGAACTTTCAACAAAAAACTAAGGACTCTCTCCGACCTCTGTCCTCCTGACTTTGACCTTGTTCAACGGTTTCGTGTCATCTGTCCCTCTCTTCCCTATTTCTATGGCCTTCCCAAAACTCATAAACCTGATATTCCTCTTCGTCCTATCATATCCTCTAGAGGTTCTGTCTCTTATTCTCTTGCTTCTTGGCTGGCCAAAACCCTCACTCCCTTTCTTGGTACTTTTTCTCCTGCCCACCTCCGTCACTCTCAAGACTTCATTGAACGGGTTCGCTCTCTCCCAACCTGTAAGATGCTTAGTCTTGACGTTGAGTCCCTCTTCACCAATGTCCCTCTTGATGATGTCCTTGATTTCCTTAGAGAGAAGGCCCATGAAGGGTTTCTTCATCTCCCTATCCCCACTGATGTCTTTCTTGATCTGATCCGCCTCTGTGTGGACTCTAACTCCTTTTCCTTCCAAGGGAAATATTATTCTCAAACCTTCGGTGTCGCTATGGGCTCTCCTCTCTCTCCTGTCCTTGCTAATCTTTACATGGAATACTTCGAGACTGTTCTTCTTCCTACCCTCGATGTGCAACCTTCACTCTGGCTCCGCTATGTGGATGACATCTTTGCTCTGTGGCCTCATGACTCCAGTCTCTTCCAACCTTTTCTTGAAGCTCTTAATAATCTTGCCCCTTCCATTAAGTTTAAAGCTGAATGGGAATCTAATTCCTTACTTCCTTTCCTTGATGTCCATGTCCACCGCTCAGATACAGGTTTTTCCTTTTCCGTTTACCGTAAACCTATGCACAGTGGCATGTACATTCACTACTTTTCCTATCATGCTTCCCCTGTCAAGAAAAGTGTTCTTATCTCCCTCTTTCTCCGTGCCCTCCGCATCTGTGATCCTCAGTTCCTTCCAGCAGAAATTTCCACTCTTCATAATTCGTTCTCCCGTCTTGGCTACCCTTCCCATTTCATAGACTCTGCCCTCTCACGTGCTAAACGCAATTTCTTCTCTCCCAAACTCTCTACTCATGGGAACTCTTCTATCCTCTGCCTTCCCTACATTTCCGGTCTTTCTAATCTCAACAATTCTCTCCGTCCCTTAGACATCAAGCTTACCTTCCGCCAGACTAACACTCTTCGCACTAATCTCGTTCATACCTCTCCTCCCTCTACAGATGTTCCTGGTGTCTACTCTATTTCTTGCTCCTCCTGTCCTCTTCAATACTTCGGAGAAACTGGTCGATCTCTTTCTGACAGACTTAGGGAGCACAAAAATAGTGTTAGGCTTGCCGACACTAACAATGCTCTTTTCTGTCACGTCAGAGATCATAGCCATCCTATTGACTGGTCTTCTGCTAAAACTGTCTTCCCTACTTCCAACTCGAACAGTCGCCGTCTAGTTGAATCCTCTCTAATACACAACTTTCCTTGTATGAACCTTAGCCCTGGCTTCGTCTCTGTAGATGCCTTCCTCTCCCACTACATTGTAAAATGCTCCAAACTTCAGAACACCCGTGACTTAACCTGAAGCCTCATTTTTTCTTTTTCTTTTTTCTTCTTCTCTTCCCCTTTCCTCTTTCCTTTTCTCCTCTGGGTTGTCTTTCTCTCTCCTGTCTCGTGTTTCTGTTCCTTCTTCATTTATTTCACCACTTCCCCTTTCACGCACCTCTGTGCGCTTGCTCTCCCTCTGTGGGTTTCTAGCTCTCTTGCAGTGCTCCCCTTCCTTTGTATTTGACTGGCTCGTCTTCCTTATTTCCCACTTCTACCACTACCACTACTACTACCTCTTCTTCTTCTACTACATCTACTGATGAAATTAAGACACATGTGCGGCGTCTGGTTGTCTTTGTTGTGGACGTTTCGCCATCCAGTGGCTGGCTGGATGGCGAAACGTCTACGGTGGGGATGCCCGGGTGTTGTGCATGTGTCATTTCATCCTGTCGGTATTATATACAATTCTTGTACTACTACTACTACTACTACTACTACTACTACTACTACTACCTCCACCTCTTCCTGCCTATATATAGCCGTCCTGCTCCACCTCTGTTAGTGTGACTTTGTCAATGGTCCAAGTCGGACCGAAACGTCGTCGTAAGCTTCTCTCTTTTATGTGCGGGTTATTTGTGTATCGTTCCAGTCACGGTATTGTGCCTTTTTGTTATGGTGCATACCACAAGCCCGAGACTGCAACCATCAGGTGAACTGCTGCTGTTAGTGATGTTCAGCACCCTCCTTCAGGTGCATTACTGTTGTTAGTGATGTGGAGCACTTTCCTACCTTCATGTACTCCACTGTTGCTAGTGATGAACACTTTCCTATCTTCAGGTGTGGACAGGAGAGATGGGTTGCAACAGACATCAGTGGTGTGGACAGGAGAAATGGGTTGCAACAGACATCAATGGTGTGGACAGGAGAGATGGGTTGCAACAGACATCAGTGGTGTGGACAGGAGAGATGGGTTGCAACAGACATCAGTGGTGTGGACAGGAGAGATGGGTTGCAACAGACATCAGTGGTGTGGACAGGAGAGATGGGTTGCAACAGACATCAGTGGTGTGGACAGGAGAGATGGGTTGCAACAGACATCAGTGGTGTGGACAGGAGAGATGGGTTGCAACAGACATCAGTGGTGTGGACATGAGAGATGGGTTGCAACAGACATCAGTGGTGTGGAAAGGAGAGATGGGTTGCAACAGACATCAGTGGTATGGACGGGAGAGATGGGTTACAACAGACATCAGTGGTGTGGACAGGAGAGATGGGTTGCAACAGACATCAGTGGTGTGGACATTGGGAAGGGAAGGAGGCTGCAACTTCCTTGTTTTCACAGTTCTTCAACAAGCTGTGCTCTTGCCACTGCTATTAAGACTGCGTCTTCTCCCAGTCATCGTATATTTTAGTAGTTTAGTTTATGGAGACTTTAAGGGCACTCTAAGCATATTTGTGTATAAAGCGCTTTGCTACACAATTATGGCTGTCAGAGTTATTCTTTCCGTTGTTTGGTGGTGCCAGGAAGTGTGTAGTAGTGTAAAGAAGATGGTGGTGCCAAGAAGGAAATGGCGGTGCCAGGAAGGAAATGGTGGTGCTAGGAAGGAAATGGTGGTGCTAGGAAGTATGTGGTGGTGCTATAATGCATATGGTGGTGCCAGGAAGTGTGTGTGGGGCGATGCCAAGAAGTGTATGGTAGTGCCAGAAAGCGTGTGGTGCCAGGAAGTGTGCGGTGGTGCCAGGAAGTGTGCGGTGGTGTGCCAAGTAATGTATGGTACGGAAGAGAATGTAGGAATTAGCTGGTACCTATATTAAATTATAATATAAATCTTGATATTGCTGTTGATGCACTGCTAATGCACTACTTGACACTGTCTTCTAGCACTCCCCTTTCTCTTACGCTCCTGTACGTTGCTATTTGTGTTACCTTATGTGTTGTCTCTTAGCTGTTATGATTAGTTTAAGGAAAATGTGCCACATTTGTTCGTTAACACTTCACAGTATTACTTTTAAACCAATATTTGGTTGCCTAAAAGGTACCTGCAACTGATCACGCAAGTTCTGCTCTCAAATTCCGGCTTGAGGTTCGAGTTCATTGTTGACTGCCTGGTCAAGCAGGCGGTACGTAATGGCTGTATGCTCACTCACAGGATGAGTGGCGCTGAACACTGTTAAATTCTTGAATCTATTTATTCAGATTTTTTCCTTATTAATTTTGTTGGAAGTCTAAAGCTTTTCTGATGTATTTAGATATTTATGTGAGATCAGTGCGACAACTGTTGTACTTCATCTTATTTGTAATATGCATTGTAATAGTTTAACATCTCAGTTCATATATATACTTAAAGGCTGTACTAAGATTTCCTCATGTTGTAGTCAGATTTATGTGAAGTCCTGGTGATAACGTTTATCATGCCGAAGAGCTAAAACTGGTCAGTTAGGAAGAACTCCTTTAAAATTAAGTCCTTTCTAAAAATTTTCTCTTGTACGTTTAAAGATATATTTTTTCATGTACGTTAGTGTAAAAATTAATAATTTTGTAGCAAAAGAACCTTAGAAAACTTACCTAACCTTATAACAAGCGCAATTTAATTTAGCCTAATCCAACTAAATATATTTTAGATAAGTTTACAATAATTTAATAATAAACAAACAATGAAATATGATTTTTCGCTAGGTTTAGAATGATTTTTGCAAAATTATTGCATACACAAATTTTCTCTAGCCTTATTTGGCAAGAAGAGCGTTGCTATTTAAGTCAGAATCGCAGGTTTTACCGGCACGACTTTATCTATATTATCGTTTTATCATATACTCGTTTAATCCTTGGACGCTTTTTTTTCGAATAATTTTTTTAATTTTGATTTTCTGCTTTGCTTAAAATGTTTGAATCCTCAGTAACCATAATGGTATTATTTTTTATTCCATCTGGCAGAAGGGAGAGAGGGGGGTGGGAGGATGGAGGGAGGGAGGAAGGATGGAAGGGAGGGGAAGGTTTGCTGGGGTAGGGGACCGAGGGGTGGCTGAGAGAGGGGTAGACGGGAGATGGAAGTGTATAATAAACCCTATGGATAGCAGGGGCGTCATAGGCAAAATAAGAGAAATAAAAGGACACAAGTGACATTTTATTGTGGCATCGTTTCGCTCTCCAGGAGCTTTGTCAAGCCGTTGTCCTTTTACTTTACATATTGTCGGTAATTCTACCAACATTATTGAACATCAAAATGGTATACAATACCGACAGGTTGTTAGGTAAGACACATATGCAACAGTTAGACAACTTTATTCCGAAACGTTTCGCCTACACAGTAGGCTTCTTCAGTCGAATACAGAAAATAGGCAGGAACAGTAGAGATGTGAAGACGATGTAATCAGTCCATCACCCTTGTAGTCGTAGAATTTGAGGTTGTCAGTCCCTCGGCCTGGAGAAGTTCAGTTCCATAGTCAGGAACTATCTGAACTTCTCCAGGCCGAGGGACTGACAACCTCAAATTCTACGACTACAAGGGTGATGGACTGATTACATCGTCTTCACATCTCTACTGTTCCTGCCTATTTTCTGTATTCGACTGAAGAAGCCTACTGTGTAGGCGAAACGTTTCGGAATAAAGTTGTCTAACTGTTGCATATGTGTCTTACCTAACAACCAACATTATTACCAAATAAGAGAAGACTGCGTCAGCATCCGTGGTCCAAGACTCACCCTGCTACTAGCAGATATCCGTGATAATGGAGCTAATGTACAGTTTTCAAGAGGAGCCCAGATTTCTACCTCTTCCATGTGCCAGGTCAACCAGGATGTGATGGCCATGTAGACCTCCTGGCTGCCAGTAACATCAGCTTGGTTGAGCAGGCATTCAACAGAAAAGCCTTCTTCCAGGCTGGGATGTGAGAGTAAAAACTCTGGAAACTACCCACAGGTATATCTAGGATATCATCGTAGTTGCTTCTTCAACATGACAGTACATACATGTTTCCTTCTCTCACTCTAGTTGCTCCTTCAGTTGTTTGAATCCCCGTCTCTTTTATAATATTATTAACGTCAAGCTAATATTTAGGCTTATTTCTGTGAGCTGTTAAATCACCTTAGATAACTTTCCTTTGTTTTTTTTATTTTATTTTTAAAAACTAACTTTCACCACTGTCTTGTGGTGAAAGGTTTTGGAAGACAACCAAAATGCAGATGTGATATACACAGACTTTGCAAAGGCATTTTACAGATGTGATCATGGGGTGATTGCACGTGAAATGAGGGCCATAGGCATTACGGGGAAGGTAGGCGGATGGATTTTTTGGTTCCTAACACACAACACAAAAAAGTAGTAGTAGTAAACAGAAAAATCCAGCATCACCCAAGTGAAAAGCTCAGGTCCCCAAGACACTGTTCTGGCACCTCTGCTATTTATCATCCTCATAGCAGACGTAAATATAAACACCCGTCAAATTGTATCATTTGCAGATGACACTAAAGTAAATATGAAGGTCACTTCTGTAGAAGACACTGAAAAATTGCAAGAAGATATAAGCAGTGTTTTCCAATGGGCAGGAAAACAACATGACGTTCAATGGTGATAAGTTCCAACTGCTTAAGTATGGAAAAAATGAAGAACTCAGAAGGAACGCCGTATACAAAACTCAAGAGGATCGTCAAATAGAACAAAAGGAGCACTTAAAAAAAAATTGGGAATAATTATGTCAGCTAACCTTTCTTTTAAAGAACACATTAAGACAAAGGTAACGACAGCCAGGAGGATGACAGGGTGGGTAATGAGAACTTTCAAAACAAGATAAATAATGCCACTGGTGACACTTGAAATCGCTAGCGCTCCCTCATTTGGAATATTGCTCAGTGCTGACAGCCTCATTCAGGGGAGGAGAAATATCAGAGCTGGAATAAATACAGAGATCGTTTAAAGCCAGTAAAGCATTTAAATTACTGGGAACGCCTTAGTCTTTAATATGTACTCTTTGAAACGGAGAGGAGAGAGATACGTGATAATATATACCTGGAAATACTCGAGGGCCTGGTCCCAAATCTGCACACTGCTATAATAACATACTGGAGTGAGAGATACGGGAGGAAGCGCAAGATAAAGCCAGTAATATGCAGGGGTGCGGTGGGCACAATAAACATTGTATCAACATCAGTGGCCCCAGATTATTCAACATCTTACTTGAAGATATCAGAAACACTGCTGGAACAAGTGTAGAAGCCTTCAAGAGAAAACTGGACAAGTAGTTTCACCAGGTGTCAGATCAACCAGGCTGTGATGGGTATGTGGGGCAGCGGGCCTCTAGCAGCAACAGCTTGGTTGACCTGGCTAGCACCAGACGAGCCTGGCCTATGGCCGGGCTCCGGGAGTAGTAAGACTCTCGAAACTCATCAGAGGTATCTCCTCATCGTGTCTCCTTGCCAGTGTCTGTACTTCCCTATTTTTACTCCTCTATTTGTAGTTGCAGGGGTCGGTGTGTGTGTGTGTCTGGCTTGCTTGCTAGCAATGTCGCAGTTTCCGATGCCACTGCACTTGGGAAAATGCAGCTATTCAAGGTATGCGGTGCCGCGTGCGGCTGCCGTCACCACCTTAAGGGATTTATTTTGAGTATGGAATCAGTCTTACAGTACGGGGCAGTTTGAAGACGAATCAGTCTTTCAGTACTGGGCAGTTTGAAGACAGGAATCAGTCTTAAAGTACGGGGCAGTTTGAAGACGACTCAGTCTTTCAGTACTGGGCAGTTTGAAGACAGGAATCAGTCTTACGGTACGGAGCAGTTTGAAGACAGGAATCAGTCTTACGGTACGGGGCAGTTTGAAGACAGGAATCAGTCTTACAGTACGGGGTAGTTTGAAGACAGGAATCAGTCTTACAGTACTGGGCAGTTTGAAGACAAGAATCATTCTTAAAGTACGGGGCAGTTTGAAGACAGGAATCAGTCTTACAGGCAGTTTGAAGACAAGGAAAGAATCTTACAGTGTGAGGGATGGAGCAGCCACGATACTTGGTACTTGGGTTGTTACCAGTCAGCGTCACTGTTAGTGACATCTCTAGAGAATACTTCCCTCAAGGAAGGTTCCTTGAGGGGCTCTTGATCTGGGGAATTGGATCTGTACTCCAGTTCCCCGAATTAAGCCTGAATACCTTCCACATCCGACTACAGGCCTGACATCAGGTGATATCACTGACTCGTCCCTGGTACTACAGAGACGCCGGCAGGTAAACAAGCAAGCTGATAGTTAGCTAAGCAGTTTACCAATGCGGAGAGCCAACCACAACTTTCGAACAGTGAGCACGGTGAAGTATAAATGTTAGAGTCTACCTAATGACATAGCTAGTCAAATAATAGTATAAAGCAAGATATTTTCATTTTAGCTGTTAATGAAAATATCAGCAACATTAAACTATATGAAAGATAATATACATTGTGTCCCTTTCAGGGGGGCGCAACAATCACACATATGGTTTCAACACCTGGTATGAGGAGGCATGCCCCTCACACCTGGTGTAAGGGGCATGCTCCTCCTCCTGTTTAACAAGCCTGTTGTTGTCACTCCAACATGACCCCTATAACACACCCCCAGTATCGTAACCCCTGTAACACATCCCCAGTATCGTGACCCCTGTAACATACCCCTAGTATAGTGATCCCTGTAACACACCTCCCCTATCGTTACCCCTGTAACACACCTCCAATATCGTGACCATGTAACACACCCCATTATCGTGACCTCTGTAACACACCTCTAATATCGTGTCCCTGTAACACACCTCCAGTATCGTGACCCCCTGTAACACATCCCCAGTATCGTGACCCCTGTAACACATCCCCAGTATCATGACCCCTGTAACACACCTCTAATATCGTGACCCTGTAACACACCTCCAGTATCGTGACCCCTGTAACCCACCCTCAGTATCATAATCCCTGTAACACACCTCCAGTATCATGACCGTGTAACAACTCCAGTATCGTAACCCCTGTTCAACGCCTCCAGTAGAGTTTTGTCTTTAACATCGCCATGACGTGTGTAACAGAAGGTTCCTGGGTGTGGTTAGTGAGGGTGTGGCTGGCGGATATAATCTTGTGGTGGCACTGAGGTTTGGGAAGAGCTTGCGTAATGTTATCCACTTCACACACAGATTGTGTGTGTGTGTGTGTGTGTGTGTGTGTGTGTGTGTGTGTGTGTGTGTTTGGGTGGGTGTGGAGTGGTTGTGTGGGTTGTGGGTTGTATGTGTGTGTGTGTGTACTCGCCTAGTTGCACTCACCTAGTTGAGGTTGCAGGGGTCGAGTCCAAGGTCCTGGCCCCGCCTCTTCACTGGTCGCTACTAGGGCACTCTCCCTGAACCGTGAGCTTTATCATACCTGTGTGTGTGTGTGTGTGTGTGTGTGTGTGTGTGTGTGTGTGTGTGTGTTTGGGTGGGTGTGGGGTGGTTGTGTGGGTTGTGTGTGTGTTTGAATGGGTGTGGGGTGATTGACCGGGTTGTGTGTGTGTGTTTGGGTGGGTGTCGGGTGGTTGTGTGGGTTGTGTGTGTGTGTGTGTTTGGGTGGGTGTGGGGTGGTTGTGTGTGTGACAAAGAGAGAGAGAGAGAATAAATGAATGACTGAATCATCCGCCCATTCCTTCATTCATCCATCTACATGTCTTTCTATATAATATCTATTCATCCTTCTA
>NW_027199877.1:20000-27067 GCF_038502225.1 Cherax quadricarinatus | reverse complement strand
CTGATATTACTACTGTAGTTACTGATAAAAGTACTGAAGATAGTGATGCTGCTACTGTAGTTACTGATGCCACTACTGAAGATATTGATGCTGCTACTGTAGTTAGTAATGCAACTACTAAATATATATATGCTACTATATTTACTGATGCCACTATTATAGTTACTTATTCCAATACTAAAGATATTGATGATACTAATGTCGTTACTGATGCTACTACTGTAGTTACTGATGCTTCTGCTGTAGTTACTGATGCCAGTTCTGAAGATATTAATGCTGATACTGTTGTTACTGCTGCCTCTGCTGTAGTTACTGCTGCTTATGCTGTAGTTACTGCTGCTTCTGCTGTAGTTACTGATGCAACTGCTGAAGGTACTGATATTGCTACTGTAGTTACTGATGCCACTACGGAAGATATTGATGCTACTACTGTAGTTAGTGATGCTGCTACTTAAGATATTGATGCTACTCCTGTAGTTAATGATGCTACTACTGTAGTTACTGATGCTATTAGAGTAGTTACTGATGCTCCTACTGTACTTACTGATGCTACTGCTCTAATTACTGATGCTACTACGGAAGATATTCATGTTACTACTGTGGAGACTGATACCACTACTGAGGATAGTGATGCTGCTACTGCAGTTACTGTTGCCACTACTGAAGCTATTAATGCTGCTACTGTAGTTACTAATGACACTACTGAATATTTTGATGTTACTACTGTAGTTACTGATTCTAGTGCTGAAAATATTGATGCTACTACTGTAGTTATGCTACTACTGTCGTTAGTTATGCTACTACTGTCCTAAGTTATGCTACTACTGTAGTTACTGATGTTACTACTGTAGTTACTGATACTACTACTGTAGTTACTGATGCTACTACTGCAGTTACTGATACTACTACTGTAGTTACTGATGCTACTACTGTAGTTACTGATACCACTATTGAAGATATTGATGCTGCTGCTGCCATGATGCTTCAACCAAACCAGCTTGGCTTTGGGGTCTCTCAAGGAAGTGAAGCAGCGGTTCATGCAACAAGGGCGTATATCAACAACCTGCCTGAGGACAATGCAGTGGTAAAATTAGATTTCAAGAATGCGTTCAATCTCCTGAAAAGAGACGTGATATTAGCAGCAGTACAAGAACATTTCCCTGGCCTCTTCCCTTTTGTTTCAGCTGGGTATAGCAAGGAATCAATGCTTCTCTTTGGAGAGCATGAAATTACATCATCGGAGGGTGTCCAACAAGGAGATCCTCTTGCACCATTTCTCTTCTGTATAGCAGTTAGGGAAATCACAGTCAGACTGACCAGCGAGCTAAACATCTGGTTCCTAGATGATGGCACACTAGCAGGTACAAAAGAGTCCCTCCTACATGACCTTACACAGGTAATGACACGGGGACAGGAAATGGGTCTCATCCTGAATCCATCCAAATGTGAAATCATCTCAGTCAGTCAACAAGTGATAAATGCAGTGAGATCAAAACTACCAGGAGCAGCAGTCATTGCCCCCACAAATAGTGTCTTGCTAGGAGCACTTCTGGGAAGCAATGTCATTGACACAATTCTCAGGAAGAAATTGGAAGAGTTAAGGAGAATGGAACAACGAATAGGCAATCTGGACACCCACGATGCCTTGTACCTTCTCACAAAGTGCTTGAGTCTGCCCAGGTTGACATATTTCCTAAGATGTGCACCTTCATATGATAACCCTATACTGCACGAATATGACAGTATTCTGAGGCAAATTTTTACGAAAGTACTTAACCTTACTCTAGAAGACGGGTAGTGGAACCAAGCTACACTTCCAGTCAGACTAGGAGGCATTGGTGTCCGCAAGTCATCACAGATTGCGTTACCTGCTTTTCTGTCCTCGTGTATTGCATCCAGAGAGCTTGTAGCAGCGATTCTCCCTGAACATCTTAGGGACAAGATAAGAGTCCAGGACCAAAAATTCATTGACGGAGCAATGATCTGGGATAATCTAACGGGCTCTGGAGCCAGACCTGCTCCCCCCAACAACTACAAAGAATCGCACTGGGATGGTCCAATAGTGGAAAATATTGCCTCAACAATGCTTCAGAGTGTGTCAGGGAAGGATAGAGCCCGCCTCCTGGCAGTGAGAGCCCCTCATGCTGGGGACTTTCTGTTGGCTGTTCCCAACTCCAGCCTTAGCACACGTCTCGACCCACAGACCATCCACATCGGTGTTGCCCTTCGACTTGCCGCCCCTATTCTCGCCGAACACAGGTGTATTTGTGGCAGTGAAGCAGCAGACCGATTCGGGTACCATGGTCTTGTGTGCCGTAAATCCGAGGGAAAGATTGCAAGACATGAGGAGGTTAATAACATTATCAAGAGGAGCCTCACAACAGCTGGATGCCCAGCAGTAAGGGATCCACCCCAACTATGCAGATCTGATGGCAGCCAGAAGCGTCCAGATGGTATCACCCTTCAAGCCTGGACAGATGGGAAGCAGGTGGTGTGGGACTGTACATGTGCATCTACCTTGGCTGATACCTATCTCCAATACACCAGGGAGGAAGGAGGGGCAGCTGCCAGCTTCAGGGAATCCCAAAAGTCTAGAAAATATGGAGAACTTGCCCATCATTATATGTTTGTTCCCATAGGCTCAGAGACCCTTGGCTCATGGGGAAAGAGTGCATCTAAATTCCTTAAGGAGCTGGGAAAAAGACTCATCAGGGTAACTAGGGATCCCAGGGCAGCTAGTTTTCTGTTCCAGCGGCTCAGTGCGGCTGTTCAAAGGGGGTAATGCCTGCTGTATTTTGGGCACACGCCCCAGCTCTGAGGAGCTAGATGAGATTTTCGCCTTATAATCGGTGATACACACGTAACAACATGTACCGTATATGCCACCTTTATATCAACAATGTATCTCTTAAATCTTCTGTACCATATTATGTAATAAAATATTCCTATTAGTTATATATATATATATATATATATATATATATATATATATATATATATATATATATATATATATATATATATATATATATATATATATATATATGTATTAATATTAAATTAACTGCCTAAAAAGCAGCTCACGTACTCCTGGTCTGTCCTGGTTATTCTTCATGGCTAAAACTCGTCTGGTATCACAACAAATCCCGTAAACTGATATTATATATGGAGCGTCTTTTATACACAAATTTTCTACAGTACCTTGTGTAATAATGAGAGTGTCAGTGAGACGGTGTAGCGGGAGAGTGTCAGTGAGAGAGTGTCAGTGATAGAGTGTCAGTGAGTGTCAGCGAGAGTGTGTCAGTGAGGAAGTGCCAGCGGGAGTGTCAATGCGAGAGTGCCAGTGGGAAAGTGTCAGTGAGAGTGTCAGTGAGAGAGTCAGTGAGAGAGTCAGTGAAAGAGTGTCAGTGAGAGAGTGTCAGTGAGAGAGTGTCAGTGAGACTGTCAGTGAGAGTGTCAGTGAGAGAGTGTCAGTTAGAGACTGTCAGTGAGGGAGTGTCAGTGAGAGAGTGTCAGTGAGGAAGTGCCAGCGGGAGTGTCAATGCGAGAGTGTCAGTGGGAAAGTGTCAGTGAGAGAGTCAGTGAGAGAGTGTCAGTTAGAGACTGTCAGTGAGGGAGTGTCAGTGAGAGAGTGTCAGTGAGGGAGTGTCAGTAAAGGAGTGTCAGTGAGAGAGTGTCAGTGAGAGCGTGTCAGCGGGAGAGTCGTATAAACCAGTCACCAAGTAGTCAGTAGAGGCATGTCAGTGCTTCTTCCTGCTGACCACACTGCACCAGCAAGCGCTGACTTCATGGCCTTTCAGAGATAAAGTGAATCCACACAGCTCACATTTAAATATATCTCCTCTATTGTCGTTGACTTTAGTAGCTGCTCTTACCAAGCGCTGAAGGAGCGTGTGTTGGTCCACAGAAAATCTAGTGTCCATTTGGTAACGTGTTCCCCTCTTTTTCTAGAACGTTTAGTCCACAAATTTGTTCTCCACCATTGTGTCGAGGATTTCACAAGTCGCTTGTTTTGCTTTGTCCTCATTTGCGGTTTTGTCAGCTGTAACACCAGTGGCGCTGCTACACTGATTCACATCTTCTGCATGAAATGAATTTCTGTCCAGAAGAAAGTCAAGAAGACTAGTTGTATCCTCGTTGTCTCTTGCCTATCTGGCTTTTATGTCTTTCTGTTGCTCGCTTGTCTGATGCTCTGCATCAGTTACCTCCCGCATGGCACCAATAAAATCAGTATATTCTGCTATAGACAGGAGCCACTGTGTCAGTTCGCACCAGTCCAGTCCCCTACCATATTACTTTATTTAGTTGCAACACTCATGTTTACATCCTAAAAACAAAAAAATTATCCTGGAGATGTGTGGATGTTGTTATTTAGCACTGGACTTTCTACGCTCTTTCCACTGCTTCCCTTCTCTCGATGTGTCACTGTTTATTGACCGCTAGCCAAAGGCTCCATGCACACCACACATTCAGTTCTCGTCAGATCTGAACAGGCAGAACACATTTTCTCTTTTAGCAAACTTCTACAATAAGTGAACACAACAGGTGGATTACAGGTCTGGGAGAGGTTACATCTCCGAACATTTTTCTTCAGTGTTGATTCGGTCATGTTTTTTCCATCACTTTATTTTTTTCTTTATTATTTGTTACGTTGAACATATTTCAGTGATCTATTTACAATAGATCACCAAAAACTAAAAATAATTTTTGTTTGAAAATTTTAACATTAGTCTGAGAGAAAATTTTATTAAATAAAAGATACATAACATAGAAACACGAGCACGACTGAAACAGCAGTGAAGGGAAAACTTTACGTTACTGAATTAATAATAAAGAAAAATGTTTGAATCTGTCATCGCTCCTTAAACATACAAAATGAAAATAATCCACATTCCATGTTCATTCTCATTTTTGTGTTGTTCCATATAGCTTATAGAGCAAGTTGTGCTGCTGTCAATGCGCGATCCGAGAAAAGTATCCCTGTAATCCATAAGTCCAGCTACTTCTGTCTTAACGAATGCGTATGGTATAGTACAGAGTGCACCATAAGTTTCCAATGAGGATAAATATCAACATTGAATATCTGAAGCCAGTCACAAGAGACATTCGCAAAATATAGCCAGGAAACTAATATTACAAATTCTTCAATACAAATGGCCAAATGGCGCCTAGACAGCCCAAAATCATTTCGAATCTTCTACAAGAAAATATCAGCTTTGAAAGTTTGAAGCCAATCAGAAGAGATATTCTCTAGTTATTGCACAAAAACTAGAATCCCAAAATACAGCATTATCACAAGTTAGAAATGTCTCTTTCTTTTCAGAAGATACATCAGTCATTAAAACTGAAGCTGGTCAGAAGAGGTATATTCAAGTTATTTTACGAAAGATAATATCATACCATTTCAGAAATGAAATCTGCAGAGTGGAACCTTCACTCGCCGGTAACAGCCTCTACTTTCTTGTAAGTATAACACACCAATGTTGGAAGTGTGAAGCAGAACAGAAGATATTTTCTCAAGTTATCGTCACAGAAATCCAAAATGAGAAGAGTCTACACAAAATTGACGAGAGGATACATGCACAGACCAGTTGTACCGTAAACCTTCCTTAGCTGTAAGTCACGAGTGTTGAAGATGTAAAAGATATCTGATGAGACGCTCTCACCTAATAAATGAAAAGAACAATGTATCTGAATACATGCAAGTTATGATTTTAGTGTTTACCAAACTATGGAAAATTAAAAAAACACTGAATGCAAGTTCCTCAGTTTGCATTTCTTCTCTTATATTTTGTTTCATGTTTTATACAATCCTGTAATTTTCTTTTCTTTTCTTTTTTTTTAAAGGTAGTGGAATATTCATGTCTCATATGAGCTGCCAGCTGAGTAGTTTATAAATAATAAAAAAAGGCACAATACCGTGACTGGAACGATACACAAATTACCCGCACATAAAAGAGAGAAGGTTACGACGACGTTTCGGTCCGACTTGGACCATTTACAAAGTCACGCCGGTCCAAGTCGAACCGAAACGTCGTCGTAAGCTTCTCTCTTTTATGTGCGGGTTATTTGTGTACTGAGTAGTTTAAATAAGAATTTGGAAACTGTAACCTACATAGACAAGTAACAGTCCTAAGATTCCTCTGAATAAAATACATCAGAATTGATTGCTGAAACCAAGTGCATGAAGCATTCACAAACTGTCACATACAACCCATTTTTTCAAATTTCACACTTTGTCGATAAAACTGAGAGACTGGGGGATGTACAGCCCTAGAGCAATCCAAACATTTATCTGTTAAGATGCACCAGTGTTTAGAGATGGAAGACGTTCTCATGTTCTGAAGGAAAACATAACACGAAGAAAAAGAATTTTGGTCAGTCTCAGGAACCTCTTAGGAAAATGCTAACAAGTTACCTCAGATATTAATTATTTATTTTTGCAATTTATTGCATGTCAAACGACAGATTGACTGCACAGTATAACATCAACGACAGACTGACTGCACAGTATAACATCAACGACAGACTGACTGCACAGTATAACATCAACGACAGACTGACTGCACAGTATAACATCAACGACAGACTGACTGCACAGTATAACATCAACGACAGACTGACTGCACAGTATAACATCAACGACAGACTGACTGCACAGTATAACATCAACGACAGACTGACTGCACAGTATAACATCAACGACAGACTGACTGCACAGTATAACATCAACGGCAAACACAGACAGACTCGTAGGAATCTCCATGTGATTAACGAATCACTGAGAAAAAGAATTACTTCTCCTTCAGACCAGTCACAGAGTATGCATGGAACTCTCCCTACATTAGAACAGCCCGTTCTCAAATTCATCAGTTAATATCATATATACCCTTTCTAAGTAGCAATTTCAGAATATATACTGGAATTGTTAATTAAAACAAAAATATTATACAGGTCTTTCACCCAAAATAGGAAGATACGCATTTACATCATCATAAGTGCAATTTTCAAATGTTTTTACACAATTTTCAAAATTTTTCATGAGTTAACGATAATCTAACGAACTT